>NW_026453328.1:0-135460 GCF_025200985.1 Drosophila gunungcola
TAAGGGTTTTTTGAAGTGGACTCACCCTTCTGTTGCTGCTGCTGGGAGCGGCGCAGCTTGCGCATCCGGTCGGAGAGGCTGTCCCAGTCGCCCGGACGCTCCAGGTCGGCGGGGCCGTCCTTGTCCATTTGCGTGGTCTCGGCGGCGTAGCGCATCTCGGTGGAGTGGAGCCGGCCGTTGGCTAGCACGTCCACATGCTGCTCGTCCCGCTGCCGGAAAAAGCGCTGGTTGGCCGCCGTGGTGGTCACCTGCTCGCCCACCTGAAGCTGCAGGCCGCGGTCATCGGAAGGGGCGGCGGGGGGATCGGGGAGCTCGTCGTCGACGATCAGCTCGTGCTCGGTGGTGCGTCGGCTCTCGGTGACCAGGGTGCCGTCCTCCTGGGCCAGACAGCGCTTCTGCGTGTCCTCCGAGTCGATCGTCTTGCGGGACTTGCTCCTGTTGGCCACCACCTTCGGCCCGAGCGGCACCAACTGGCGCTGGCTCTCCGGCGAACAGAGCACGGCCTCGAGGTCCTCAACTCCGTCGCGCACTGCGTTCACGTAGGTCTGCAAAAGGGTTTTAATTATAAATAAATTATATAGAAGATTTAATACCCTTGCAGTCAAAGGAAGGAAGGAAAAATAGTTAATTTAACCCGATCATTTTAATCGCAGCTATAGTATATCAAACAAAAATAAATACAAAAATTCACTTTTTAAATGTTTTCAATTCTGCGGCTGTATATGCATAGTAGTCTCCAACCACCACGCTATTGGTGCGCATCGTCACTACATGAACATCCGTCCATAGTGATAGTATAATATTTATTCATTTATAATACCCTCTGCAGAATCCTTGATACAGGATATTGAAAAGAGGGTGATCTCGATTATTATTAAATTGGACTTAAACTTGCATTCCTGTTTTTATTTGAATAATTAAGAGCACTTACAAATATAAATAAACTGCTATTTAAGCGACTTGCAAGCAAAAGCGTGTGTTTTAACGCTTAGTCTCGATACTTTACAATTTTGACTTTTGAAACCACAAATTATAAATCATTTTCTGACCGTCAAATGATAAAAATAAACCTCTTGAATATTATTAATGAACAAATAACATTGTCATTTGAAGAATGCTATCCATTTCTAATTAATTAATTTCGTTAAACAAAAGAATTATTTTTTTAAGAAATATCGTAGAAATTATACTGATCCCACTTACCCTCCACTCAAGCTAAGCTCTAACGAGTTCAAAGAAAGAAGATAAAGAAGACCTAACCTTTTCTTAAAGTTTTCCTTTTTCTATTTAAAAAGCAAATAATGCACTGAAATAAATCAGACCCACATGGGGTTCAACAAAAGACTCTAAAATACAATACCTTGCGTAACAAGGCAGAAAAAAATTGGCAAACCCATTAAACTTCACATGTAACTGCGCTTTACACATAGAACTGCTACTGCTACTGAATTCTATTTTAAGAATGCCTGAAATTAAAAAATATTCTTATTTTAAAGTTTAAAATATACTTATTTTTAACTCTGTCAAACTTAAGCGAAATAAAAGATAAATTTTAATATTTAAAATCAAGCCGGCAATGACGTTTTTTTTTAAATTACATTAATTTATTTAATTAAAAGATTGTCAAATTTGAAAATCAACAACAAAAAAAAAACATAAAAAATAAAACAAACAAATAAAACTAAAAATCAAAAAAAAAAAAATAAAATAATTAAAAAAAAAATAAAAACAAACACGGGTAAAAAATATTTTTCTCAAGGATTATAAAAAAGATTACACAGAACGACAAATTAGTTCACCATAATTTATTTGTCGTTTTGCGATATCACTCTTTAAAACGATCGAAAAATTTATTAGTAAATCAACATACTTTAACTTCATTGCGTATACGCATATACGTTTAGAAATCGATATATGAATGTCTTATAGAATAGTACATTTTTGTTATAGCTTCTTCATTAGAGTTTCACGGTTTCAAAACCGTTCGCTTTCCCTTATTTTTGTTTTCAAAGTCGGTTGTTAAGATTTCTCGCGAACTACTCAACCGAGCTTAATAAAATGACTGTCAAAAATTCAATTTTCAATTTTTTTGTCCTATATCTAGTTTAATGTTTTAGCTAAAACAAACAATTTTTTTTCTGATGATCCTGCAAGAAGTTCTGCTGTCAATGCAAAGTAACCTTTTTTAAAAGGGACTGCGGAAATTACGCCGAAATACATGTTACTTTTCAAATTTCACAAAATCTTTATTGAATATGTATCTTTAACATAAAAAAAAGTTTAAATAAATTTTTTCATTTTTTATATGAAAAAAAAAATTGATCAAAAATAGACCGTTTTTTGTACGAGGAAACCAATGAAACCTCATTTTTTTTGCCTAAACGATTGCTTACAATTTCTAAAACATGTTGTGAAATCGGCAAGGTCGTGCCTAAAAAGTTTTTGAATGGCAGCGTTCTAAAGAGCGTCCGCTCGCAGGCATGTACCGCTGTACCTAAAACTTTAACCGCGTTTATCTCGGAACGACATTTTTGAAAACTGCTGACATCATAACTCGACTACAAGTTTACAGATCGGTTTCAAATTAACACTCAATAATCTTAAATGGGTGCTACCTATAATGCTTTACGAACTTTTGGAATAATGAAACATTGTCCATTTTGTAGAATTTAAAATGTCGTTTTTTCACCACATTTTGTTGATATTTGATATTTTGTAAAGATCTTAGGTTTTTGTAGGGGAAATATATTTAGCTTTTATCGGAATCATGTCTGTAGGTGGACTACTTTTTTTTTGAGCCTCGGCAGACAACCAATAGTCCCTTTATATTTTTGTAAAAAAAAAAAATGAACAGTTACATTATTATGTGCAAAAAGTTTCAAAACAGTCTACCTAGTACCTTCTTCAGAAAAAAAATTCTAAAGATCGGGGATAAAGGATCAAAAATTAGTGAAAAAAATTGTATGCAACAAAAAATATTCACCGGTAAAAATGTAGCTTTTTGAACACCTCAAGCATTGCCATTAGAAGAGGTTTCACCACCCTTTCCTACCATGCATTATATCGTAATGCTTGCTAAATAATTATAAATCTCAAGCCAATTAATCTCAAACCATTTAACGGATGTCCAATTGGTAATCCATATCATCTGTGGCCCGTTCTCCACTGCCTCACGAGGGGTTGCATCACTTTTGAAGCGATGCAGTCACTGCACATGGTGGCTCCTAGCTCCATTCCCCCCTGCGCAGCTCCCCTTCCTTAACCCCTTCCTTATTTAAGTATTCAGAGCAAGACAGCGCAAAGCCACAAAACAAATTCACAATCCACTTACTTTTCGAGCTGCAAACGCTGATGGGGCAACGTCATTGAGGTAACGGTAAAAGTCAAGAATGCGACTCAAGAATGGAAATGTAAAATGTAGGTGGGGGGAGGAGGATATGCGTACACAGTGACCGATACAACGAAAATTAGTTTAACATTATATGAACCCACCTTAAAAGGTTTTAATATCACACAAACAATAATTAGTTAGTTAAATTAGTTACTTTAAGTGAACCAACATTAAAAGATTTAATAACACTCAAATTAAAATATCATAGAAAATATAATTATTTAACTTTTTTAATATTTCAACGGAAATCTATGAAAGATATATAGACCATATACTCTTTATAGACATATCCATATACTCTTTATAGACATCCAAATTCGATGAATTAATACAAATCGACAGAGGCGTTGATTACATATCAACCGAAGTTCAGGGTGGCCCAAGAAAGAGTTGAGTTTAAAATGGCTAAAAAAAAGGCGGATGTTTTTCAAATATTTTGTTTTCATTGTAAAGCTCCAACATTGCAGTTTATTTGTGGAACTATTTTCATGGCATACAGAAATTGAAGCTTATTTCCATATTTGATTTTAATTCTTATCGCTTTTGTAGTTTTTTTTGTTTTTTTTTTTCTCTGTAAGGGGATTGCAGAAGGGATCGCATCGGCATGGACAGCTCAAGGTCGAATAGCAACGGGTATCGCAAGTTGTACTTCTTGGATGACGAGCAGATGGCACGCCTGGGTGACGCTGGCCAGCGGATAAAGAGTTGAAGAGCTATATCTCTTCGTCATTCGAAGCCGATACCCCTGCCCCCCACCTGAACCTGTTGTTTTTGTTTTTTTGTGTCTCGACGACCTTGCGTTAACGGTAACGCGCGTAGAAAGTGTTTTGTTGTTGCTCAGCCAGTTGCTTTTTTTTCATCTCTCTGGCTTTTAGCTTGAAACTTGATGGTCAGTCAGCCTCTAAGCCATATTTATTTACTCATCCTCTTTCTCCAAAGCCACTAATCCCATCTTTTTTTCTTCTCAAAAACCCATTGAATACGAAGTTTTTAAGCACACAAACATATACATGCTGATAAATTTGGGGTTATTTAAGTTTTAGTTTTATTTCTGAGTTGATTGATCAACAAAAAAATGCGGAGACGAGAGGAGAGTCTGATCGGTGATTAATATCAACCGATGACGTTTTTGCTGACGCAGAATTTGAGGCGGGGACAAATTACTTCTCCTCGGCTTTGCCTCTTTACCTTTATGCCCCTTCACCTTTATCCCCACATCGAAGATTTCGGCATTGTCAAGTTGTTTGTCATTGACCAAAAATACCGTAATCACCTTGGGGAAAATATGTTTTGAGTGTCGAGCATATTGGTTTAATAAATAATCTTGTCTCTAATTTGCCTTACTCTTCTTTTTTTTTTTTTAAGACTTAGTTAAACACTTATTTTAAACACTCTTAAGCTGATAAAATAAATATAAAAGCAAATTTAGGTTGTAAAAAGTTTAAAATTTATTTAGAAAAAAGAGAATTTATTAAAAATTTTACTAACCATTTTTAAAACTTGTAACTGTCCTTAAAACTGTTAACCAAATTTCGTACAGAGTTCCAAGCCGTAAATAATTTTCGAGCCCCTCAACAAAATCCCGGATAACTCCTTGTGCGTTGACAACTTTTCCCGCATGTTGTGATTTATCTTGATTCGCTTTATTGCCTTCACCTGGCCAAATCTCAAAACTCAAATTCGAATTCCAACGAAAAGCGGCTGGAAAAAGAGGGTTTCCCCAGGTGCAGGAGGGCCTGGGGTAAGTACTCGTACTCGAACTGGTACTTTTAAGCCCCTTACTTCGTATGCACACTCATGTTGCGGCCAGCATATTCAAATGGACATTTTGCTGGCCATGTTGCCTGGCCTGGCATGCCAAGTGGTCAAAACCAGCACAAAATAAATGGAAAACAAAGCAAATTCGCAATGAGAAAAAAAGAGAAATGAGCCAACTTTAAAAGGCAGCCAAAGGGGGCGAGATGGCAGTGGATCGGTCTTGGTATCGGTGCAGAGTGCACAGAGACAAATTGTTTTGATTATTACTTTTAGCTTTTAAGCAGCAGTTCAGGTTTTAGACAATCTATAAAGATATATTTGTATTACCAACAATTAAAAAATATTAAAATAATAATAAAAATATAAAAATAAATAATATTATTTAATTTGTTAATTATACAGATATGTACTCTTTACTGCGTTATGTATTTATTCTATTTATACACAAGCTATTTTAATATTTAATATTATTTATTTGTTAATAATACAAATATGTTCTCTTAACTGGGTTATTGAAGTTGTTCGTATAAAGATCATTTACACATGCTGCAAATGGATTTTGTATTTCTACCAGAAACCAATTTTATAATAAAACCAACAAAGGTTTGCAAGAGGGTCCTTATAGTTTCTGTATTTCCGATCCCTTTCTTATTTGTAACCAAGTTATTTTTGCCTTTTTCCCTGTGTATGCGGTGGAGTGGATCGCTTAAACCCAGGGACCAAGACCAAGCAAGACCAGTTTGCCTTGGGAGTTGCTCAACCTCTCCGGACTGAGCCAAACCGAACCGAACGAAGCTGAGCGAAGCGGAGCGGAGCGGAATAGAGCAGAGCTCTCGATCGATTATTATTATTGTAATTCAGTTAGTGTTCGGCCAACGCCAACGCGCCTGCATATGATAATGATGTCTACACGGCAACAAAAACCATACAAATTCCTTTTCATAGATCCATGAGATAGCATCGTAGGTCATTTGTGTGGGTGGCAAAAAGCAGACTTGCTTTAGGCTTTATCTTTAGTCACAATGATCACAAATGATCAAAATGATCTCAAACACACATTGAGAAAATCCAAACGAAAAAAAAATTACCTCACCTTGTTAAGTGCTGATTAACAGCTGTTTAAATCGATCGAAGGAAGTTAAAAAGGAACAAATATCATTTTAAGGACAGTAATCAGACATCTGTCATTAGTTTCCGTTAGTAAATACCGGTGGAGGCTAAGTCCGTATTTTTGTTAATTCTAGACGTCTCAGCAAATAAGGTTTCACCATATTCTTTTCGGCCGTGTAACCGACTGATGTTGCTGTTGCTTATGGGTTTGGAGAGCTGAATCTGAAGTTAAAAGTTAAATTCGAGGCTGGAGTTGTGCAGTGGCCAGCAAACGAAGAAAAGATATTTGGTCTAGGTTTGGGGTCTGTGGGCCTACGACTCGGTTTATCGCTTCCGTTGCGTGAATGATTCAGTCTAAGCCCCCTTTTGCCTTCCCTCAAACCCCCTTGGGCCCCGTTTAGACCCCTTGAACCTCTGCCCGACTGCTGCTGCTGATTGGCATTTGCTGATTAGAGTTGTTTGGGCTGGATTGGATTGGTTTAGCATGTGGGGGCACCTAGACTGACTCGAAACGAGTTTTCGGCCAGCAAAGTACCCACTCATACAGCGGTACGTGGTCACATAGACACACCTGGAGACTGTGGCTGAGACAAAGAAGTACAGATACAAAATTTAAATTCAAATTCCAAACACTTTTTGTGGTCGCTTTCCACAAAACTTCTTTGAATGTGGCATGGACGAATTTAATGTGCTATGTACTTATGTATGTCTCGCACCGATTTCGCAGCACGGTCGGTGTGTGTTTGGTTGTTTGGTTGGTTGGTTGGTCGGTTGGTTGGTTGGGGCTTGTGTATATCTATATCTTAGGTTCATGGACCTGCCGCAGACACGCCTAGAATCCAAGAAATCCAAGCAGGAGCAACGGCAGCAGCAGTAGCAGCACCGCGCACTTTGGCTATTGATTAAACTTGGCTCAGAACAGGTCTGCCCCGGGCACAAAGCCAGCTGCTCTGGGTTTCTTCAGAGGTTCCCGAGGTTTCGCCTTCGGGAGAGTGTGCACTCCCATCGTCCTCTCTCTTTCTGCCAGCCTCTGCCCAGCTCTCTCGCTCATCCCAGTGTGTATGCCTTGCAGTGTTAACTATAGTTTAACGTTTACAGTGGTGACCTAACAGAATTAAATAATAAGCCGAACTTAAAATATTGGTCTGGCCGGTTAAATTAAAAATCGGTTTTTATCCTGGTTTTAAAGATAATTTCTTAACGGTAGAATACGTTCATCATCAGCTTCTACAGCTAACGGATTTGGGAATCAGAGACAAAACCATTTAGGAATTATAACACCATAGGATTAAAAAAATTTGTTTAGAATTACAAAAAATTCTTACTTTGTTTAATTAATACAGATTGGTTGGTATAATATAACAAAATCTTGTACAACTTATATTCCTCCAAGTACAAAATATACAAAACAATAGAATAGAACCCAATATAATTTTTTGTTCTTATCTTGTAGATATATTATAAATGTATTCGGAAGGTTGTAGAAAAAAGTTATTTCCTGGATGATATACATTACATATATTTTTAAAAATCTTTAAAAAAGGTTTAAGGTTTAAATAAAGATGTTTTTAAAGTGTCTTTAATAGATATTAGATACGTTGCTCAAACTTCTATTGCAGCAATTAATTGTATACCTAAAATAAATTGAGCAAAGTCGATGTTCGAAACCTTTTTAAAAATTAAGGTACCTAGGGTAGTCTCGACAGACAACTCTGATGCCTTGTAAATGTTCGTATAACGACCACAACAAGAGCCCCAACACATCTTCAATGGCATTACCTTTTTGGCTTGGTTAATTGCCAACTACCGGTTTAAGTTGGTCTTTTGGATCCCGAAGACCCTGTCAAGAAATTTGTTTTAGGTAAGGGAATTTCGGGTTGCTTATGGCTTTAATTATACTATTAAGTTTTGGAACATATCGCACCTTGATAATTATGCAAATTGGGGTTGTGTTGCTCCTCCTCCTCCTCTTCTTGTTTTTCCTTCCCTTCAGCTCTTCCGCCTACTTCTTCACAAAATTATCGATGCTCTAACCTCTGTTGCACCATCTACTAACTTGGCCAAAAAGCCCACGCACTAACAACTAATTTAAAACAAAAACTATGCCGCACTCACACACCGCACACAAAAACACTCACTAATATTAAGAGAGAGAGAGAGAGTGTAGTTTGTTTTTGTAAACAAAAAAGCACTGCCGAAGAGAGAGAGTTGCGATACCGATAACTGATTAACGATTAACGTGCTTTTTCCACCGACAGTCTTTTGGGCGGAGATAAATAACAAATAACTATAAAAAAATAACAGTATATCGAAGCGCAACGAAACGAGTGGAAACGCGAAATGCAAAGCGAGTTGTATTGTTGTATTCTCTTGGCTCGCTGAACGGCAACTGATCGTCCAACTGCTCACAACGCAAGGTAATCGGCAGAGGCACCGAGGCGGCAGCGGCGCCAGTTGAGGCAGCGGCTGCGACGCCAGCTGAGGCCGCGACTGCTACGACAGCGGGATGCAGCTCCAACAACAACACCAATAACTTTCGAATGAGCTTGAAAGCGACAAATACAACAACGGCTAAAAGAAAAAAAAGAGAAAAATACAGTTAGCACTGTCTAGTGCAAACAGCCTGTTTTTTTTAAGACTTGAGCACCTCTAACAGTCTATTGAAGAACATTCATGCTTCAAAATTTAACAGCCAAAGATTTATTTTTTTTTTAATTAAAAATTTTCTAATTACTTCAGTGCAATTAATAATAATTAAAGTAGTAATAAACAAAAGCAAAGTACCGATAAATATGAATGAATATGTAAAAAAAAGTTGTATGCCAAATTAATATAGGTGTTAACTTGTTTTTCATTGGTTCATTGCGTTAAGCGTTTACTGTAGAACAAAAAAAAGCCAACTATCCAGTACTGCAACATTGTTGCTTTTCACGCCGAATTGATTTTCAGTTATTTACGCCAATTTTCGGTTCAGCCTGTCCGCAGTCCTGTCTCCGATTACACAGACAAACACTCGGAGAAATATAAAAAAAAAGTTAAATATTTGTATTTAGCTTTTGAAATATTCAAAAACCCATACACATTTTGCGTTTCTCTTGAATAAATGGTCTACCACATGCTTGCAATTTAATACCCGAACGCATAAACTAACATAAGAAATTTCAGTCCGTAAATGCTGTCACAGAAATCCATTTAAATGTAAATTATAAATTAATTCAAGCCCTGTGATATTATTATCAAAAATGGATGGAAAACATAACGATATTTGCAATTAATTGTCATAAAGGAAATCATACTCAGGTAGATGTCGCTACTCACTCTTGGCCTGAACCGCTCCTGATTTCGTTTAAGTCGACCGGTCTTCTTCTTGGTCAAAGCAGAGAGCGGTGCAGACAATAAGCCACAGCATTACTAGTGATGGAGTTGGAGATGAAAATATAGCTAAAGCTTAGGCCGAAGATGAATAACGCTCCATAAAGGGGGGTTGGAGGTCGGGAGAAAAAGTAAGTTCCACGACCAAGCGGAGGTTAAAACATTCAGGCCTCTTTTATAAGAAACTTGGAGTTTCGCCCGCGATCGTCGGCGATTGTTTCAAAGCCATTTTCCACCGAAACCGCTGTAGGTTTATATTCTTTATGAATCTCTTGGCAAATTAGATAATAATTCCGACTATTGTATATTTTTATTGCTTTAAGCGACGTGTAACGAGATTGTACGATAAAAAGTCTCAGATAACTATTTAAAAGAATATGTAATTACAAGTTTTTAAAATTCAAGAAATAATCACAATCTTAAAACAAATTAGTATATTCTTATGCTACTTGTGTTTATATATAAATGCTCAATTGATAAAAACTAACTCAAACATATAATGACCTCAAATTTATGTCATTATTTTATTAGCTACAAGTTATTATAATTTTAAAAGTTTTTGGATCCCCCTATACAAGTCAAAACAAGAAAGAACGCTATATTCGAGTTCCCCGACTATAAGATACCCGTTAATCAGCAAACAAATTACAACCAAAATATTCCCCTATAAAAACAGCTTAGTTTTCAAGATCTTGACGGTCAGACGGACAGTCGGACAGACGGACAGTCGGACAGACGGACGGACATGGCTAGATCGACTCAGCTATTTATCCTGATCAAGAATATATATACTTTATAGGGTCGGAAACGCGTCCTTCTACCAGTTACATACTTTATAACGATCACAATATACATTTTTACTCTACGAGTAACGGATAAAAAATATAAAAATCTTACAAAAAAGATTTTACTAGTTAAGCTCAATAAAATATATTAAATAATATTAAAAGGTGAAACTGTTACAGAGAATCAGTATAATTTCCTTAACAGTTTAACAAAATATTAATTGGACATGAGGAGATAAGGAGTTTTGAGATTTTAGGTAAGTGATAGGAAATGTCTTAAAGACCCACCTGATCTGTGAAGTCGCCGTGGTGCTTGACGTCCTCCGTTTCGTGGTAATCCTTGATCTCCTCGTGCGAGATCACCCGCTTGTCGTCCGTTGTCGCACTAGCCCATCCGCAGGACGTGGAACCATTCGCTTGACCAGCTTCCCTGCTCCGTCCGCCGGTCCAAATACCTCTTGAATTTGGGCCAACTGCGTCTCATTCTGGGCGCCCGCCTGCAGGGCGGCCACGTCGATCAGCTGGGCATTGCTATCGAGGTCATCCGGCAGGTCAAGGTCGCGTTTCTAACATTTTAAATTAAGCAAAGCCAAAAAAGAACACTTGTAATAAAGGGTCAAATAAATCCACTTAAATCTTCTGCCTAATTTTTAATATATTAATTTTAATTTTTAAAAAATTGTTGTAAAATTTGTAGTCAATAATAAAAGAATGAAAAGTGGCAGCAAATGCACAAAAATAAATGATTTTCACGTCACGTTTTGTGGTTATATATTGTTGAAAAAAGACGAAAAGGAGCGAAAAAATTAGTTTAGTGTGGAATTCGTGGAGGCGTATTGTGCATATTTCAATGAATCTGATTTGAGTTCTAAAGGTTATGCGCCAAACATCGTGTGTAAAAATGCTTTATAACACATTTTCTTTTTATAAAACCAGTAATTTGGGCTGGACGCTGCTACGCATGCATTAATTCTTCTCATGGCTCAAAGAAAAGGAAGTTAGTGCCCTAAAACCTATAACTTATTCAGCCTAAAGAATCGTTTACAGCCAGCCAGCCGAGATAAAGAAAAGTATTTACAGTTTAATGTAAAAAAAAAAAAAAAAAAAAAAAAAAATCAATGCATCGATGACGTTTAAATGACATTATCTTCATTTTCCCCTTTATGTCTTTTTGCGACAATTGCCCCAAGATTCGGATGAGCAAGGTGAGCGATTCCACCAGGCCACAATGCCAATGGAAAAGCGATTTAAAAACTGGATGCATTGCTTGCAGAAGTATGTTGGTGGTCAAGTAAAGATTCCGAAGATTCCAATAACACTATTTTTGAAGGAAATACAGAAATAAAATATGTCATTCAATCCCTTATATGATAATGAAGACTCAGATAAAGGTTTTGAACCACAATCTAGTGCAATGGATATTAACAACTAACATAATATTTTTTTCTATTTCATACACACACAACAACAACAAACTTTTATTTTCATTTCATATTTTCATTTAATTTTGACTTTCACTTGTCTCATTCAAAATATAAAAAAAAACTACATATTTGTGGATGTGTGGTTGAATTATTGACTTAAAATTGTATAAGAATATAAGTATATAAAAGTTTAAAAATAGTAATTTTTGCGATATAGCGCTTTTTTTTCCTATTCGATACCTACAAGTTTGCTGAAGAAACAAAAAAATATTTCTCTCGGTTAACAAGATACAGCAGTATCAAAATGTCAAATAAGGTTTCCAAACGACAGTCAATGCAACAAAATGGATAATATCATAATATATAAGCCCGAACCAATTTGGCAAGAGTAATAATGCAGAATCTCTAGTTTTTTCAAGTACTTTCAGCAGCAACTTTCCAAAATTTGTTCAGAATTTATGTGTTGGACTGTATAATTAAAATATTTAACAAACAAAAACTGATTAATAAAAAGCAATTGTTCATAGTTTTCTAAGAATTTTGCAAAATCCTTTGGTAAAACTTACCTCAGTGGTTTCCGTCTCCTGTTTATCGGTGTCCTCGGTTGTGTTGGTGGAGACAATGGGACCGGAGTCCTCGATCACCTTGCCATCCTGCAGCTTAACTTGTCGCTTCACCCTCGTTTCGATCTGTCTGGTAGTTGTGAGTTCTGTCTTGCGCTTCGTTATCCACTCCTCTGAAATGGGTTTAAGGGGAAAATACAGTATCCAATATATTTACAAAAAATACCAATTCAATTAAGTCTTAATCTTAATTTTTAGAAGAAAGCATAGATCAGGTTTCGAACAGTCTGTCAGTTTTCTGTGCTACTAAATTTAAGTATGTATATTCTTTATGGCTACCACACTATTGAATAAACTGTGGCGTATAAAGAAATATATAGAAAAATGCACAGATGATTTAATTTAATTTTTGATTTAACATTTTGTATATTTCTTAAAGCTTTTCCATATGCTTATATTTTTGACTGCATCCTAAAAGACGGCTACACCAGACCGAAGTGCTTGGTACATTGTCCATTTTAAGCTTCGGTTTAGGCCAAAATCAAAGCTCTTGGCCAAGCTTTTTGCACAGTTAACTGATTTGCAGACAGGACCAGACGTTGCCCAATGTCTCTCGTTCTGCTGCTTATATCTTTTTTGGTACCAATTGCAACAGAACCAACTACCCAAGATGCCTCATTTGCATGTGGATAATGCCCATTTTGAGATCCACTCCGTCGCTTCTAACAAAAGAAGTCGGAGGGGCGTGAAGCGCTTCAGCGCATTCGAGTTGCTCGCCAATTACGTAACCCAGGCCAAGTTGGTCTCTCGGCTAACTGTACTCTTAGCCTAGTGATGTCAGAGTTTTTAACGTATAGTTCGGTAACTATAGGAGGCAAAAAACGAAATCAAAAAACAAGAAAGGAAGCAAACTTCGGCAAGACGAAGATTATATACCATTGCAGCTATTGCAAATTTAAATTAAATTTTCCTTAAAAACCTATATTTCGATTTCGATATTTCGCTCCATTAATCGAACGTACTTTTGCTGTTAATAAAACTAAAATCGTAATTGTGAAATATTAAACTATAATATCTTAAAAAATATATAAACATAAAATTGAAAAAAGTGAAGTTATTGTTTCCGATTGATCCGACTTATATATAACCTGCAATAGGAAGACTTTTGGGAAAGTTTCATGCATATAGCTTGAAAAGTAAGTGCAGAAGCGGACGGACGGAAGGGCGGACGGACATGACTAGATCGTCTCAACAATATATGTACGTTATTGTTTGACTAAACTTGGCACGTTTTGTTAATAAATACAAATACGTACATTATAGCGTCAGTGCAGTCAGTTTTTTGCTTAAAAAAAGCTATACTGTTTTTTATAAATAATATAATATTTTTTAGTTGTTTCTCTTCGTATTTCAATCTCAATAAATTTGTTAAGTTTTAAGGTATAATCTAAGTATAATCTAAAGTAAAACCTTTTAAGTGATATAACAGGAAATTTAAAATTTGCTACTCAATAAATTAAAATTAAAATATTAAAAGTTGTTATTTCTATTTAACTAAAAGTACCTTTTCAACTAAAAAAGAGCATCTAAGCTGGTAACACTTACGCCTTTGTTGGGCAACCTGTACTAGGTTTAGCATAAGCCCAGTGCCCACGAATCTGCGATTTTAGAGCCTACACTCAAATAATAAAAATTTCGATATCGATTGCCTATTTTTGCTAAAAGTCTGCTGTACCATACACAGAATGCTATAACTATTTAATTTTGTAAAACATAAATAAACAGAGCTCTAATACATTTGCACAAATAAAAAAAGTTCAATGCGACAACTTAACAAAATTAAATTGGTTCAATGATGATGTTTTGTCTGTAAGTTAGGCAAATATACATGTATATATTGTAAACATAGCAAATTCATTTTAGAAAAAAAAAACAAATATTTTTAAAGCGAAAATAAAATAAGCTTTATATTTCCAAAAATCATTTTAATGTATGAAATTGGTCCGATTTGCAATTAAAACCGATATTATTGTCATGAAAAAAATAGCAGTTAGGTTTTTTCTTTTTTGAGTGCAATGCCCCGAGCACGGACATCCGACAACTGGCCAACGTGATTTCCCTGCTACTTTTTGCAACTTTTGGGTGGAAACGAAGTGGGGTTTTTTCGCCGCGGCGCCCGGGCTCCATCTTCATCTTCGTCTCAGTCGCTTTCCCCATCTGAATCTCAGCTGCATTGAGATCGCTGGACCATTAAGGTCGCTTATATAATCTATCTGCATTTGCAGCGGCAGAAACCGAAACGAGACGTCGCGTTGTCTGGCGTCTGTCTGAATCTGAATCTAAGTCCGCGACTTGCTTCGAATTCGAGCCCGCAAATGCAGTCCGCTGGGCAGTCGATCGAACTACAGAGAGAATTGCCTACAGTGACTGTACCCAAACTGAACCCTTTAAGCTACTAATTAATAACATTTTACTAAGTAAAACAAGTGTGTAAGCTAAGTTTATTGAATTAATGATCTGATTGAGTCGTGGTCTTTTATATGCTATGGGCTTGAAAGTAGGTTAATAATACTAATTAACTTTAATAAATTAATTTTATTTCAATGCATATTCATACAAAACAAACTCACACAAAACCCTTTTTTTGATAAGGAAAACCATATTTGCATTTTGTACACTTTTTAAGACAACAAAATGTAATTTTGATTTGATTAGATGTTTTGATAGTTGTTAAATTTGGCGGCCTATGCAAAAAATTAAGATCAATTTAGATTAAATAGAGGGAGATTTCTTAATTTAAAGTATTATATACAGTTAAAATTAATAATAAATCGTTGTTTTTTATTTTATTTTCCAAATGTACATATATTTCAGAATACACACAGAAACTGTCATATCGTTCCGGTATATATTTTCGAAGTTAAACGCAAATTTTAAAGTCGTTTCATTTTGCCATTTTGGCAAAAAAAATTATTTTGCTTATTTCTAGGCGTAATTACTATATTGAACATTACTTTAACTAAATATGCTTGGTTTTTTTTTATTCGGAGGATCCAGTTCATAGATAAAGTAGTCACCGCAAGACGTCTTTTTGGAGAGGAGCTCCCAGAGATCATCCTAAGCTCTTTTCCAAATAAATATTTTTAGTATTACTAAATCTTAAAATACAGTTTCTTTTACCACAATATGTGATAAAAAATTTAAAAGTTTTCTCAGAAAAATTTCTTTAAAATTCGCTTTATTCGGCTTTTTAACTGTATATAACTCCTTAATGGGGGTTTCTGGTCTAGAAATTCGAAAAAATCGATTTTGCATATTATTAACGTTAATACTTTCAAAAATATAATACTAAAAGGATTTTTCAAAATTTGAATTATTTTCGGAGACACAGCCAATTTTATGACGTGGAGTCCGATCCATTAGAATCGTTTCCTAATCTTTAAAAGCGTTTTTTTTTAAAACTACTTTTTTGAGGTGGTTGACATGATATATTAAGTTCTACTGAACCAAATCCAATCAAATTTGTTATGCGACTCTCTATCGCGTCTGCCCCGGACTTTGTATTATAAGTATCTTTTTAAATATTTGAAAGGTCGATCAAATTGGTTTAAAAACATATTTTGTTTTCAAGTCGACGCCGTTTTGTTATTTTTAATCTTTTTTTTTTGAAAGTGGTCAAACCGGTAGAGGCATCTTTACTAAGAACGAATTGTTTTAATTTTTTGTTTTGTTTTTTTGAAGACCCCACTCCACCGGATTTTTGTAAAATTTTGTTCGGCTTTGGCTTATCTATTTGTAATTTTTTCATCATTGTAATTCCTTCATCAAAATGAACAATAAACAATAACTCGAATTTGTCTCGATTATTTCAGACGCTCAATGAATCCAATAAGAACTAATCATTTAATAGTTTTCGTTATTTATAAGGTCCCACTGCGGCAAGGCCTTTGTCTGTTGTTCGACTATATTTGCCTAACCAGACTGTTTATCTTTATCATTTGCGCATACTATATACATATCCGCATTGTTGCAACTGCTGGTTCAGTTTTTCCCTCCCCCACTCCCCCCGTTTTCCCTTCCATCAGGGCAGTCAACCACTTCATAAATAGCAACTATAACTACAACATCGACAACAACAATCGCAATTAAGCAAACAAACGGCACAAGACGAGGAGGGAAATCGTAGGAAAATATGACCAGGAAAATGGGGGGGAAAAAGGGGCTTTTCAGCAGGGTGGATATCGGGTGCAATTGCATTCTCGGTTTCGTTTGCTATTGTTTAAATCCAAAAATACAAAAAAAAAAAACTATAACCCGAACCAAAACCGATTCGCTTCAATCGATTGCGCTTGGGCTCTTGACGCTAATGTGAATTTATGTTAGCCCGCCACGCCCACTTAACAAGCCTCGATTTCTGCCGATTTCCTTGCATTTCCACCGATCTTACTGCAGGTCTTTCCACAGCACCCAGGTATTGCATTACATCTCTGGCTCCGATCAGCACTTGGACTAATTGTGGTATCGATTATGGCCTGTCAACCGACTTCACCTCTCGATCGCGATTTTGATTTCCATCGCCTGGTTTAATGGCCCCCCGAGCACTTGTCATTAGCCACACCCAGAAAAAAATGCACAGAGGTAAAATATCCCTAAAAACTTTACATCAAATTGATACTTTTGTTTTAAATCTTAATGTAATATTCCAGTTTATAATTTTTTTTCGTGCAAATAAAATAGGAAGTAACTAATTTAAGATTATTATACCTTTAACTGTGAAAAGATAGTAACAAGTAGATAAGCCATTTTCGATCGCAGTTCATTAAATTAAATGACTGAAAAAAATTTTTTGAAAAACACAGGAAGAAAAAACTTCATACAAAACCTGCCACACATTAATTATACGACCCGGTGGCCACTGGAAATGAGAAACGAGTGCTTAAGCCCTGAATTTCTTCAACTTATCCCAAATTGCAGGGGCAATTATGAATTTGGAATAAAATAATTGAGATTAAATTAGATCGAATGGCTTTATCCCATATGGCATTTTTCGTACATACTGACCACCGTCGCGTTATATTCAGTTTATTTTCGTAGACTATCAATCGATTTGGCTAAATTCAACAATCGATTATTGGTGTAACTGCAAGGGCATAAAAACTTCGGCTTTTCGAAGTTCCAATGGAAACTACTAGTTATCTGATTATTTTGTTAATAATTTAATACAAATTTCAAACGGTTTTGGTAGGAAATTAATAAGTAAGTTAATTATTTGATTACAAAATTTAAGGGGTACGTTGTTTTTATAACATTTGAAATATAAATAAAACTTTAGTAATTATTTTACATCAAAAACATCTGTCACAAGACCTATTCAAAGTTATTTTAAAAGAACTAACTGTTTTTAAACAGACATGTTTAAGCACTCATAACTTTACGTTAACCCAATGTACCTATGCTGTATGATTTAATAAGGAAAGGTTTATAAAATAGAGATCGGTAGGTCATTAAATAATCCAGCGATTTTGTGTTGAATTTTAGTTTTAGACGAAGTACTATGAGTGTGTTGAGTTGAGTTACGTTGCAGAATGGAGAAGTATAAAATATCCTTTGACCCACTCTGTTTTTTGAAAAGTTAATCAAGATCGAACAGCCTTTGATCTTGGTGATTTTACTTACGTTATGTTCTTGACCATTCCCCAAAGCAAAACTTTCCCCGCTTGGGCTTAAACAAGGGTTATTTGCGGAAAGATTATTTTTATATTATAAAATTTTAATTTTGAACCCTGGGATTGTTTCCAAAATTGAATATAAAAAAAAAAAGAATTTCTAACAATTTTGTTTTAATCGATGTGCAAAAATCTAACAAGAGATTAATTTTGAATTTTGGACTTGCATTTCCCTTCTAGTGTTTAAATTAAATTGAAACTATGGAAAATAAGTGGAAAGTATATGAGCAATTAGGTAATAAAAACATGTTAAACATATTATTATTAAATAAACAACAATCCCTATCAGAAGTTACTTTGCAAGCAAAATTTAAATAAAAATCAAAAGCAGGGTGGTAACAGGTGCATGAAGGTAGTGTCGCGAGGTGGTGCACCAATTATTATAATTTTTCCATCGCTTTTCCTCCCATTTTTGCATATGGCTTGTCAAGTTGCCTCGCGAGTTGATTTTTAATGATTCGCTAACGTGGGAAATCTCTTGTTGCTGCAGCAACACATTTTTCTTGGATCATTTTTCCAGCAACTCAGTTGGCAGTTTTCCATGCATTTGCATTTTGTTGTTAGCCGCTTGTTATTTCTAATTTTTACACGTTTTTTACGGTTGTTGTGCATACATTTTTCAGATTGCCGCAAGTAATCGACTTATTGTTGCAGTTGCAAGTTGCTGGTTGCAAAGTTGCTGCTAGCAGTGGCGCCTTTGTGTTATGTTAATCACATAATTAAATCAAAACTTTCTATGATTTCCGCGGGTGGGATATGTATATAATTGGAAAAGCAGGGAGCGAAAGGAATTTGGGATTAGTAGACGAATTATGAATATGGAAATGGATCGAAATCACATACCCGGCTTTCGCTTTCATTTCTTATTTTCAGTCGTCACCAGGTCGTATGCTTAATGGTGGGAGCCTTGGCATTTACATTATATTTTTGTTCTTGCGTTTTTCCCATTTTTATTTCTGCCAATAAACTTAATGCCAATTATCAAGTGTTATAATATAACTGCGTAGTATAAACATACTACACTCCCCTCTACTGTTGCATAGCACACCCCCCATCGATAATCGAGTGAGTAACCCAGTGACTATGTCAATCCACTGGTATCTTTCCATCAACATCTCATGTGTTCTCCGCACTCACTGTGATCTCACGCTGGTTGCAATTTGTTGGCTGATGGTTGAAGGCTAGGACATGCCAATGATGATGATGTCAATTGATTGGCTCACCCACGGACGAAGCAAACAATCAAGATCAGAACTGTGGAACCCAATTCATCACTGCAGATCGCAATGATTATTAAGTGATTTTTGGGCTCATGTTAATCTAAATGCCTTCTCTGACTGATAAATTTCATATTGTAGAGGGTATTATAATTTCAGTCAGAAGTTTGCAACGCAGTGAAGGAGACATCTCCGACCCGTCTGCCCGTCCGTCCGTTTCTACGCAAACTAGTCTCTCAGTTGTATTTCTATTGCAGGTAGTGCATATATCAGAACGAGCCGGATCGGACGAATATGTCATATAGCCTTCCACACCCAGAAATATGTAGGACGAATAATTTTAGTACGGTCGTACTTGATAATACTTAAAATTTTAAGTACGAACGTGTACAGATTAAGTACGGATCGTACTTGATAATAATATTTTAAAATATTATAAAAAAGAAAATGAGTAAAACTTTTCTATTTTTTAATTTTTTCAAAAACAAGTTTTGAGCTTAGTAGTGGTTTAATAATTTAGATTTACGCTTTTAATTTTATTTAAATCAGAAAACGATATCATATTGCTATCAAAGGAGCGATCGTATAATTGAGCTAAAAACATCATAGCATTTAATTTTTTTGTTAGTATATACGCTTTCAAATCTAAATTTAGATGTTGTAAAGAATTTTTTTTTTTTTAATAGCTGCATGCGGTTGGTTTTTTTTTTTTTTTTCTCTAGCAGAGATAGTGTTTTTTATTCTTGAGACAAGCTATTAATCATTATCCTTTGAAAAAGCTCTTATCAGAATTTCCTTATATTAATTTAATGATATTTAAACGGTCAATTCTAATTTTTGTCTTATTCAAATTGAGAATCAGGAAACAAGTTAGATTAATATTACGAAATTCCTATCACAAAATATATTTAAGTCCTCGGGACAAATACTTTTCAGTGTACTGTTCATTCATCATTCATTGGTGTGAAAAATAAGACGTAAGGGGTATGATGTTGCTTATCATGCGACTACTTAGTTAGACCTACTTAAGACTCTAACTACTCACTCTAACCCCCAGTAAATCCCAAGGCTCATATAGAGCAACTCACCTTCTTTGGTAATAGCTTCTGTATCGCAATTGCCTGCAGTGGCCTCGTTGCTCTCCTCGTCATCTTTGGGCTCGAATTCGACCTGCGAAGTATCAATGTCGTAGAAGTTAACGCGGGTCACGTGACGCACGTAGTCAGTGGTGGTGGTTGTTGTGGTGGTGGCGTTAGTAAAGCTCCCGTTGGGCAGTGATGATTGGACGCGGAAGATGATCGGTTGGTGGTTGGGTGGTTGGGCAGGATAGACACTAGGTGGCCAATGGATGCCATGGGTGCGCGGTGGCTTGGGCACGGCGTTCGGTGGTTGCAGCAGGGGCAACCATCTTCCGTGGCCGAAAACGGGCAGTGGTGTTGTGCTATGACTATGACTAGGTTGGTGGGTATATTGCTCCGGGCTTTGCTGATTCTGTTGTTGGTGGTGCAACGGCTGTTGCTCCTGTTTCTGTTTCTGTTTCTGTTTCTGGTGGTGCAGCTGCAGATATCCAGCCGGAATGGCTGTGTCGCCCGTGGATGCCGATGAAGATTCATTGCTGCTCCGGGAATCTCCACTTTGGCTGTCGGCGGTGATGGTGGTTGTGCTTGGTGGTGCTTGGGTGGGGCGTGGGAGTGGGCGTGGCTGCTGCTGCTGCGGCTGCAAGTGCATGGCGACAGTAGGAGGATCACCACCATTCGATCATCTGACGGTGGCGGTGGCAACGGTGGCTGTGCTCTAACTGCCGACTACATCTGCTCGCCCCACTGTCCCTGCCCTCCAGTTCTCCGCCAACCTCCCAATCCCGTTCCCTTTCCCGATCCAGTGGCACTTCCCGCTCCAGATTGTGGTGTTGCTCGGCGGCAATTCCAAAGCTCGCACCACATCGCTGAGCGCGAATTACAAGTTCAGCTTTCGAAGATTAGGCCCGGAGTCTATGCCAAATTGGGTGGCCGAGTTTAGAAGGATTGAACCAGAAAACCAAGAAGAGAGCGAGAGATGAAGAGCGGCGAAGAAGGAAGGAGAACTCGACCCATTCGATTCCCAAATCTTCACTTCATCGAATTTAACAAAATGTCTATTTAACAAAAGTCTAAGTACACGACAAATAATACAAAATATATTATTTATAAATCTCGTAAACTTTAAGGCGTACATTGAGTTAAACATGCCGATTCCAGTGATGCCTATACAGCGCAACTTTTTACCACGCCCACAAGCCTCGAAATTTTTAGGCACCCACATTTTTTGTGCTATACACTCACAGATATATTTTTCTAAATTTTAGAAAGTAAAACTATAACAAATTTCTATCCTATTTCTAAGAAAAAATTCGACAAAGGTTCAAATTTGTTTTCTAAAATTAAGGGTGAATTTCTAAAACAACGGGTAAATTTTATCCATTGACTCTATTCCTAAATTCAAGGGCGAATCGCCATGAGTTTGTTCGTGAAACAATTTTAACATATTTCTAAATTCAAGAAAATTCGCCCTTAAAGTGAACAAAATTCGGTTTGTTTTATATAGGGTTTTTTTAGTGTTATGGTGCAAAGACATAATAAGTCCAGTGACGTTAACCCCAGCAATACCCAGCCTTGGGTAATGTTTTCCAAATTTTCCAGCATTTACCGTTACGACATATATAGCGCCATCTACTTGAAAATTTAGAATTCATTTGTAAATACATATTTTTATACCCTTGCAAAAGTTGTCATTCTATTGCAGGTAGTATATAAGTCGGAACGAACCATAGAAGCAATCGGAAAAAAAAATAAAAAAATATATAACTTCGCTGTTTTTTATACCCTTGCAGAGGGTATTATAATTTCAGTCAGAAGTTTGCAACGCAGTGAAGGAGACGTTTCCGACCCTATAAAGTATATATATTCTTGATCAGCATCACTAGGAGAGTCGATCTAGCCATGTCCGTCTGTCCGTCTGTCCGTCTGTCCGTCTGTCCGTCTGTCCGTCCGTTTATATGCAAACTAGTCTCTCAGTTTTAAAGCTATCTGCATGAAACTTTCCCAAAAGTTGTCTTTCTATTGCAGGTAGTATATAAGTCGGAACGAGCCGGATCGGACGACTATAGCATATAGCTCCCATAGGAACAATCGGAAAAATAAATGAAAAAAAATTATAACTTTGCTGTTTTTTAATTTTTTGTTTAGTTCTTCGACATATAGTAATGGTAAAATATTTCCGATTTACGGTTTAAATTTCATCAAAATCGGACGACTATAGCATATAGCTCCCATAGGAACAATCGGAAAAAATAAATGAAAAAAAATTATAACTTTGCTGTTTTTTAATTTTTTGTTTAGTTCTTCGAGATATAGTAATGGTTTAATATTTCAGAATTACGGTTTCAATTTCATCAAAATCGGACGACTATAGCATATAGCTCCCATAGGAACAATCGGAAAAATAAATGAAAAAAATTATAACTTTTCTGTTTTTAATTTTTTGTTTAGTTCTTCGACATATAGCAATGTTTTATTATTTCAGAATTATGGTATAAATTTTATCAAAATCGGACGTCTATAGCATATAGCTCCCATAGAAATAATAAAAATATATAAAATAACTATCTAATAATTGAGCTGCAAATAATCATAGTTTCAATGTTTTTTTTTAGCACATACTCAAGTAAATCATAATTTAAATGTTTTCAAAAGTATTTAATTAATGCAATAGCTGCAAGGGTATATGAACTTCGGCTTGCCGAAGTTTGCTTTCCTTCTTGTTTTAATTTTTTTTAGTTCTTCGACATATAGTAATAGTTATTTATTTCAGGATTACGTTTTAAATTTCATCAAAATCGGACTACTGCATCATATAGCTCCCATGGAATCAACTAAATTATATAAATTTTTTTTTTTAAATGTAACTTTTCTATTTTGTAATTTTTTTTTTAAATTCTTTTAAAATTATTAATAATTGGAAAGTTCAGAATTACGCTTTTAATTCTATTAAAATCGGAAAACGATATCGTATAGCTGTCATAAGCTATAAGCATATTCAACTAGGGAAAAATTCACTTAGGATCGTTACCGGATTATTAACCGGGCACTGTAGACTAAAAAGTCACCTAGGTAAGATGGGAATAACCAGCAGTAGAACTTGCAGATTCTGCGACATAGAGGACGAAACCTCTAAACACATCATCGCAGACTGTCCGGCATTAGCAAGTATAAGATGTAAAATCTTAGGAACCAGAACTCTTACACCTGAGCTCCTAGGAAGAATCAACCCATTAAAAGTCCTCGACTTATTCGAGAAAGTGGGTTGATATCTGAGCTGTAGGCTCTGAATGGGGTACAATAGATCTTACAGGTCGCGGTACACTAAACACCCCGATACTAATAATAATAATAGCTGTCATAAGAACTATCGAATAATTGAGCTGCCAATCATCATAGCTTCAATGCTTTTAAACATATACGCAAGTAGTTCATAATATTAATGTTTTCAAGAATATTTAATTTCTGCAATAGCTGCAAGGGTATATAAACTTGGGCTGCCGAAGTTTGCTTTGATCACAATAAATTACCTTGCCACTATACACTTACGGTCCAAAGACTCTTATATTTATTGTATTTAATATAAACTTTTTAAATTCGACGGTTTTAGTAAGATTTGCGGAAGCCCAGAGACCTCTATCATTAATATGACATTGAAATTAAAATTGCTTATTTATATTTAATCTTCACCTAAAAGGCCTAAAGTGTATTGGAAAACTTTGCTTAGAAAAGCCCTATTTATCGTTATCTAATGCGGTTAGGCCTGCCTAAAACTTTTGTTGCCCTCTGTTACGTGTTCATATTTATTGAAGTGGTAACCATGGTTAGTGCACCTCCCTCCTTTTCAATGGGCGTTAAATTCGCCATGCGTTAAGTTCAGAACTGTTCTGCGAGCTCATTAAACCGGAGCCAAGGGCCATAATTGGATCTGGCAGTGGGTGCGGTACTTAAGTCTTCATAACTCTGTATGTACAGCGCACATCCCACCCCCCATCTCTTCAAGCAACCAAAATAAATACAGGCCGAAACCCAAAAGGGCATCGTGCACAGTTCAAGGCGGTGAAATGGAAAATGGAAGTGGAAATTCGGACAAAACAAACTCTTGCGCTCAGTCTAACTAGACTGGGTTCAAAAAGCGGCCAAAGGTCAGATCACCAGACCCACGGCAGCGGCAGAAACAACAACAAACGGACCCTGTTGTCTGTGAAAATGTTGCCCTCTGACTGCGATTTCTGTATTAGGGAATATCCAAATATACACGAATATATCTAGCTGGATTTAAATGGGTAGTGGGAAATCGTATAGGATTAAAAATACAATATAACAGAAAAGCATTAGATGTGTTTTGAGAATTAAAAGGATCCAAATATGCGGTTATATGTGCTTAATGTTTTAAAGCTTTAACTTCTTTTTTAGTAGTTATCAAAACCTATTTAATATATTTGTTATAGCATTTTAAACGTTCAACTCAAAAACCCTATACTGTAAAATTTTAATAATTATAATTATAAAATATATATAATTATCAATTATTCGATCGTTAATATGGCAGATGTATAATAACGTTTAATAAAATTAAAAGCGTAATTTTATATTAGTAAACCATTACTGTCTAACATATTTTTTTAAAAAACTTGAATAGAAACGTTAAATTTTTTAAAATTTATTTTTTGTAATATTTTTATTGCTATATGTGGGAGCTATATCTAATAGTTCATTCCCGAATTTTAGATTCGCACTGTATTAGGCAAACCGTCGATCTGCCAACACAATTACTTTTTTTTTTGGAGATCAAGCAGTTTATTGGTTATAAAACGTGGGTACTAATAGTGAAGCACAACAGGGTAACATAACAGGAAGATCACAGTTATTGATTAAGAACAGAGGTCGCCTGGTCGTCGGGTTTGCCAAAGAAGCCGCTGGTGATTGCTGTTGGCTTGGAGCCGCTTGTTACATCGGCTTGAATGCCTGGTGATCTGCCGACGCACTGAAGGGATGTGAAGATCATTTCTCACATACCAAGATGTGTTAGCGATCGAACGCAGTACCCTCTTTGCACGTTAAAGTCAGAAGCTGTGGATACATTGGATACAATATGTCAAAGAGGGCAGCATAACCGACCTGGAATTAACTGTTCTAGCTTTACACTTGGTGAGCCATAGTTTTCGAGATCGCTGCCCAGCTATCTGCCAGATTTCAGATGCCTTCAGCGGATATGGCCAACTGCGAATCATATCTCCCACCGTGGCCAGCAATTCGTTGGAGAGGGAAAACGACTCTTGAATCGATAATTAGGCAAACGGACAATAAATCTCGCCCGGGTTGTCGGCTGGCTGATTTGCTAGTTTCGGCTTTCAGCGATCGGTCGATGACGTCAGGCCGCCACAACAACGTACACTTAATTGTGACTGCAATTTGGCCATTTTTGTAATTGCTTCCGGTCAAATCGATTTGTTGTTTTGTAAAAGGGAATCGATGGAAGCCACCGCAAGCAAAAAGTGTATAAATATGGTCATGAAGCTTCTATGTTCGGTTCGTCTAAATGCCGCTTAAGGCGATGCCGATGCCTCCTCTTTTGTCACAGGGCTACTGGGGTAAAAAAATTATCAGGAGGATATATATTTGATAAAGGGGGGGGAGTCACGCCCAACCATGAGTCATATATTGAAATATCTCGCTTGTTTTTGGGGAACTAAAGTTCAGAGTTGCGAGCCCAAAGTCGCAGCGTTGGCCAACTTTGACAATTCCTATTGCAATCGCAAAGCCTTTTACTTGACCCAAAAGCAACGGCAGCAAAACACTGGGAAAAAACAACCAAAAAATTGCCACTTGAGACAGTAAGTATTACTATATTATTTACCTTGAATTTATGTATTTTAATGATAGATAATATAGTATGTTCTTTTTAGTTGGTAAAAGATTTTTATTTGGTTTTAATATATATTAAAGCAGATATATAGACTTTATAAAACTTGTAAATAATATGTAAAGTTTGTTACTGTATTTAGATGGGATTTTGGTTTCAGGAAGGCTGGTTCAAATAGAATAATTAAAGTGTTTTTTTTTCATAAAATACTTATAAATTGTATACTTGAGTTGGACAACTTATATAAAATGTTCTTTCAGTTTTTCGTGTGCGACAGCAACAACGTGTTGTATGTATGTATGAAGCAAAGTTGCAGCCGAGCCCACAAGTCACGCACTGGTCAACGACGAATGGGTATCTAAAAGCAACTCCCAGCCAACCCACCAAAACCCCTTCCCAAGCCTCTTTTACCACTGGCATGTTGTAGTTGCATTTAATTCACGCCTTTTGGCCATACAAAGACATTGAATTGTGGCTGCTGTCCAAAAAAACGCAAGACGGGCCAAAAGAGGTTTCCTTTTAGAAGAGCGGGAAAAATCTTAAATAGTTCACCCACAACAACCACAACAGACAAACAAGTTGAACACGACTAACAACAACAATAAACAACGAGACAACAAAACTCTTTCAAAAAAGCAGCCACACATAACCAGCAACTAACAACCAACAACAACAACAAAAGCAACAGGAAAAAAACAACAACAACTGCATTAGTTGTGGGTGCTAGTAAAAAAAACCCCCACCCGCATCCCACACTTCACTCAACCCCCTTTATAACTCTGTACAGTGAACAAAAATGTGATATAGAATAAGGTGTGATGTGATCATTAACGATATTCAACTCTTTAATTTTAATCAATTAATGTTTTAAGATTAATTTATGCTTTTAAGTTAACAAATATAGAAATATTTAAATAAAATTGAATGTTTTCAAAATTAAGATAATTTTGAAATTATAAATACTAAATATTTATCGTAAAAAAAAGGTTTTTAAGAAGGATAATAGTTTTTATTTCTAGGCGGACAAATACAAATTATATAATACTTCATTCATTTTTTTGGGGAAGCCCAATAATTCCCAATAGTTGCTCACAATATTTTAAAAAATGTGTTCCCAAATTGAAATAAAACCAAAAACAACCCATCAAAACAACTTTTTTTCGCTGTGTAGTGCCCAACACATTGTGTGCAGGCTTTGATTTGTTGTTATATGTGAGTGTTTCTCAGGCCTTGTTGTTATATTGCCTGATCTCTCGGACTTTGGGGGCCTCTTAATGGTGGGAAAATATGTTCGTGGCTCGTTGAAAGGGGGAGAGGGGGTGCAGCCATGCAGGAAGGTGTTATCCGACTAACTGGCAGTATTGCGCCAATACTAGAACTAATTTGCTGGGCCAACATTGCGTATGCGCACTGGCCCATGTGGGTTAGGTGGTTCAACACGGAAAGATCAACAAAATGGCAACAAAATAGAAGTACAAACTAAATTGTTTGGCAAATATGCAGCCGAACAACAACAACAACAAATATCACGACAACGAATAGAGCAGCAAAACGTAGCAAGAATACACGAATCGAAAGGCAAAGAGTGAGTGCAAAAAGCCTGAGTTAATGATTAATTTTTTGCACGTATACGCCACTTGGGCCGCGATCTGACAACGTGAATGGGTCGCATATAAATATATCTCCAATTCTGCACAGCACAAAAAAAACTTTTGTACGCGGCACTCACCGAGAGAAAAGTTATGCATAATATTTCAATAGCGGAGCTATTTACCAACAAAATTAATGGTTGCAATTAGTTGGCCTGTTTTTTTTTTACTCCTTTTTAAGTTATTCTTGTAATTTTTTACGTCTATGTATGTATAAGCCTTATTAAAATATATTTAGACCTTATATATGAAGATCACATTTTTTTAAAGACCTTTTTTTAAGAGGTTTGCTTACTTTTAAAATAGAAAACAAAATATATTCTTGAAAAATGTCCTAATAAATATTTTTTATTTAAGTCCTTAGTGTATGTTTTTTGAACTTTTACAAATCATGGTTGCAACTCAAGTTTCCAAAGATATATAAATAAAACTTTTATTCGAATATCGTTAAGATAATTGATATCACAAAGTAAGAAAGTTCTTTCCCACCCATTTTGTTTTAGTGTACTAGCCCCCGCTCACCCTTCTCTCCCTCTCTTTCTCTCTCTCTCTCTTTCTCTCTGTCTCGCTCTTGCTCTTTATCTCTTGCACTGTCACACTTTGCACTTTGCCTTTGCCATTCAGGCAATTAGCGTACAAAACCACACGAAGAAAAAAATCAAGTGCAGCGCGACAATCAACAAAACACAATTAAATTTAGATCGATTGGCAGGCTTTCAGTTTAAGCGGTTGTGTTAAATGAAGCGCCAAGGAAATTGAAACCGAAACGGAAAATGATCGGGCCGAAAAAGAGAAAAAAAATCTGAAAACCGACACGGAAAATCTGAAGAGCTGTGAAAAGCTGGAAGGCTGGAAAACCGAAAACCGAAAACGGAAAACCGAATGAGAGCGCGATCGCGAGCGGCGTGTTCGATGGCGCGTCTGCGACTGCTGGCCGTCGGTAACTGCACCGTTAGTTTGTTACACCTGAGCTGAAAAACTGTTTGCCTTTTTTTTTCGGCCGCAGTCGCTGCCTCTGCCGCAGCCTCTGCCGCAGCCTCTGCCGCCGTCGATGTAGGCAGCCATTCATTGTTTTTTCCCGCTCGGCGAGCTTTACTTTACCTGAGCCACCTTACGCGATTAACGTGGCCCGAATGTTAGTACATTTCTAGCCAAAGGTTTTGGATTGGGGGGTACAGTTGCGGTCAAAACAATGGCAGTGTGTGTGTAAAAAATATACTAAATTATAAAGAAAACTACCTTTTTTAATTATTGAAACTAATTCGGTGTACCCCGCAGAAATCCCTAGAGGTTTGAAATCAATTGCCACGGAACCCAAAAGTAGGCTACGGCTTATTTGTAGTCTACGGTTTAGCTCTAACAACTCAATAACAACATCGTTTAATGATGGCATTGGTCCAGGGATTCTGGATTTTTGATTAGAATATAAGTGCAATAAGTATTATCAATATACACACTTAAAGCTAATTTATGCCAAAATTTCGTTGGATACTCTGTTTGCCATGTTTTTCAAAATGAATCGTTATGAAATATTGAAACAGAACAAAAAGGAACAAAATAGTCAGTGCCATGACAAACCAATTTCAAAACATAAAAATAAATTTTCGGTGTATAGATTTATATGGACTAAGGACAAAACGGCTTGATCGACTCGATATGTGATCCTAACCAAGAATATGGAAGGTGACACATTCTTTAGAAATGATTCAAAAATAATGTATTAAAAAAAGAACGTCATCTTTCGGCACCCCTGAATATATTTTACTCACACTCAGCTATCGTACTACGTAAATGATAAATAATAAATATAATAATAACATAGAATAAAATACATTTTTTGTCGCCTTTTTCACCTATTTTAAATATTAAGCGCCAGCCAAGTAACAATAAACAGCAATCAAACCGAAAAGGATTTTGCTGTCTAACAAGGCACTAAGTTCAATTTAAATAAGAAATTTATAAAACCAAATACATTTTTAAATAATTTGTTTAAATTTGGAAAAGTTTTGAGTAAAGAATACAGCTATATTTTTGTACTCACATTTTAAAATATAGAAATAAGCTACCACTATATTTTTGACCGCAACTATACGTAATGTGATTGTAAGTTTCATGTGGTGGGTTGCTGTTTTGGGTTAAGGGGCATTTGGTGGGTTAAGGGGGTCTATCAGGCACTCACCAGTTCGTTTTGTTCGTCTTTGGCGCCAGCTTTTGTTTTAATGATCTTGCTTAAAGCCATAGCCGCGGCTGAGTTCTCCGATTTCCCGGTTACTTTACTTTTCTTCCTCTGACTTCGTTTTTTTAAGTTATCAGTTTCAATCTCCAAATTTATTTTCTGAAGGAGAAAAAAAGTCCTTGCTAACATTTCAAAAAATCAACTTAAATTTGTTATTTTTTTATTTTATAAAGTTGTATTTAATTTGATAATTAAAGTTTCAGCGAAAACTTTAATATAACATATGTATTTGTACAGCTTTTAAAAAATATTGGTTGGCGTATTCGCTTAGCCGAGTTTCAGAATGTATTCCTGTCTTAGTGTTAGATTAAAAGTATGCTTTATTTCAAAACGTTTTACAAGTGCCGCCGAATTCCAACAGGTGGCGCAACCTGATAGTGTGGGTGAGTAAAGAAGTATGAAAATTCCTTCTTTTAAATTAATATCACAATGAAAAATGAGTTTATCATATATCTACAAGTTTACCGCTTCTGTACAGCTTAGTTAAAAGTTTTTATGTGAGTTACTTCTGGCACACAGAAGTGTTAAAAATATATTTCAGACTTTGTATGTTTTTGATAATAGCTTCGCTAAACTTATATAAATGCAATTTCAATAATGTTAAAGTTATATTGTGGTATTTTAAAAGTATTTGTTTTGACAAATTACATTTTTAGTTTGTCATTTAAGATAGTTTAAATAAATTAAAGTATATTCTTTTGGCATTCAAAAGTGAAATTAAATAGAAGTGTTCTAAATGTATTTTTCCCAATCAATTAAATTTTTACTAGTCACTAAACAATTTTCAGGGTTTTTTAGTCGATAAATGGAAGCATATTTATAGCCTTAAGGGTATTATAATTTCAGTCAGAAGTTTGCAACGCAGGAGACAAATCCGACCCTATGAAGAATATACATTCTTGATCAGCATCACTAGGAGAGTCGATCTAGCCATGCCCGTCTGTCCGTCCGTCTGTCCGTCCGTCTGTCTGTCTGTCTGTCTGACCGTCGCAAACTAGTCTCTCAGTTCTAAAGCTATCTGCATAAAACCTTCCCCAAAGGTTATCTTCCTGTTGCAGGCAGTATAATAGTTGAGACAAGTCGGATCAGACGACTATGTCATATAGATATTTTGTGATGGTTTATTAGTTTGGAATCACGGCTTAAATGTGATCAAAATCGCTCTAATAAGAAGAACCCAAATGTTAAAAAAAATGACAAAAAAATTTTCAATTTTTTGGTAATTGTTTTAGACAAATAGGATGAAATTTTATAATAAATACAAATACAAATACAAATACAAATAAATGGAAATTCAGATTTACGGTAGTTTTTCGTTTTTTGTAGTTTTTCGAGATATTGTAATGATTTTAGATCGAATTGTTCCTAAATTAATGGCGATGTTTTCATAAATTTATGATAATCAAATTTTTTTTTGTTATACGTCATTTTGCTGGAACAATTATTTATTAAAATTTTTTTTAACAAACATTTATTTTGCTTTAAACATGCATATCAATGTTAGATAACTATAGCAGAAGAAGAATTCACTGTAAATGATAATGTATTCAAATGCATTAGAGAAATATACACAAGAACACTGCCGGATTTGAAACGGCGACCTCTGGGTTTGTAGTCGAACTCGCTAGCCAATAAGCTATGGAGTCATCGCGAAGATCGACGATCAAGAGCTTTACATATAATCTTCTTTTTTTGGTTCACAGCGCTGTTTTCAACTAAAACATCAAAGTCGTAACTTTAAACTTAATAGATTTAAAAAAATAAACTAAAAAATAAAATATTTGTAAATTTACCTTACCCAAAGGTTAAATATTTGTTTCTAATCTAATTCCTTTTTTTCTGGTCTATTAATTTAAGTTTAAATTGAAAAATACAAATTTATTTAATTTAACTTAAAAAGCTATTTACATTGACTAGAGTTAAAATTAGTTTATTATTTGCGTTGCGCTTACAAATCGTTCCAAAATAGTATAAAACAATTAACACTCAACATAAGGTCAATAGATGAGCTTTTAAAAATCATTTTAAAAACACTAAAACAAAAAAAAACAAGAAAGGAAGCAAACTTCGCAAGCCGAAGTTCATATACCCTTGCAGTTATTGCAAAAATTAAATATTCTTGAGAACGTTAAAATTATGATTTACTCGCGTATATGTTTAAATAAATTATAAAAATAATAATTTATTTAAGTCAAAAAGAATTAAAAAAAAAAAAATACAAAATAAAAAAAATAATTTTTTTTTTTAATATTTTTATTGTTATAGTCGTCCGACTTTGATGAAATTTAAGCCGTAATTCTGATAATACTATTACTTATGTACTACCTGCAATAGAAAGACAACTTTTGGGAAAGTTTAATGCACATAACTTTAAAACTGAGAGACTAGTTTGCGTATAAACGGACGGACAGACGGACATGGCTAGATCGACTACCCTAGTGATGCTGGTCAAGACTATGTACTTTATAGGATCGGAGATATCTCCTTCACTGCGTTGCAAACTTTTGACTGAAATTAAAATTCTCTCTGCAAGGCTATAAAAAAAAAGATCCCTATAACTTTAAGACTGAGAAACTAGTTGTCAGCGGGCAGACAGATGGACCAAAAGACCGATGATCCTGATTAAGAATATAAATACTGAATATGGTCGGAAATTTCTCCTTTACAGCGAAGCAAACTTCTGACTAAAATAATAAAAATATAAAAATAAAAAATAAAAATAAAAATATACTATTTTGAAAATTTTATGTAAATATCTTGACACTGCGTGAAAAACTATAGTGAATCGGGGAACAATTTGCCAGATGAATGTCGTCTATAGGATGTATCCGATTTGGATCAAATCAAAGGAGGTGGCTTGACTTGGATTTTAGCTCCTCCAATTCTCTGGCCGTAAGCATCAGTTGATCATTTGGATAATTGCTGCTCTCGAACAACTTTGAACTGGCGGCGCTGCCCACTCGCTGTTTTGCCGCATAGTTTCGAACGCATTTGGTCAAAATGAGTTTTAGTTTTCGTTTTTGGCCCCGATGGCCAAAGCCAAAGCCAAAGCATTTGGAACGCCTTCGCCTGGCGACCCGCCCCCGCCTGTTAATGAAACGCTCAAGCGTTCTCGAAACAAAAAACAAATCAGAAACCAAACCGAAACAGAAACAGGCATATTTAAACACATTAATGTTGACACACAAACGAGGTTTGGAGTCAACAAATCTACAAAATCGGAGGATTTTACGACGCTCGACGTCAAGGCGATCCATCCATGCACAGAAAAAAAAAGAGGTTAAAAAGATGATACATTTAATATATACTCATTTTTGAACCAACATAAGTGTAGCCTGTTTCATGTAATAAGAACAAATTGAACAAATCCAAATTTGATTCCAAGTGCTGGGTTAATAAGTATATTTGATAAATATGTATTATAAATTCAAAAATTTCGCAAATATATGTAAGAAGAGCTGGGTAAGTCCGCCAGAACTTGGGTCTTTTGTTTAAAAGTAGAAGAAAATTTCATGTCCCTAACTCAAGCACTTCGCTTAATATTTAAAAAAAATACTTTATCGGCTAATATTCACACTTTTTTCCTTGTGTAGACCTCCATTCCGATTTGCATATGTGTATTGTACATATTACATATATATGGATATAGCCATTTCTGTGTATTTGGACATATATCAAATATTGATACCTGCTCAAAATGACGAAATGAGCGAGTTATTTGCGCGACTTTACTTAACTCATTCTTGATGCTGTTTTCTTTCTTTCTTCGGCCCACACAATGCCTGTATCTGCCATACGTTACACATTATAGAACCGTGATCTGTCTGGGGTTGAGTGTATTTGTGTGGCAAACTTAAAGCCGTACTTGCCAGTTTGTCATACCTGTAACCACAGTGCAGCATTCCTAACACGATCATCGCCTTGAATGAAAGAACTTGATCCGACTTTATTGAGTAAAACTGATAGATGACCGACATGAAATATTTTGGTGAATGAATTGATTAACGAACTAATAAAAGTGTTTTTAATGGTAAATTTGCCAATTCAAATGTATAACAAATCCATTAATTAGTGGCCTAATCAGTGAGTCAATGAACTAATTTTAAAGGATCTGAATAGTAATGTTACTGAATCTTTTACTTAAGTTATAGACACTAGTTCCTACGTTCTACTGTGACTGTATGCAAATCATATTGAAGCAATCGTAACGATGGCCCCTACAGTAACAACGTAACAGGGCTAACAAAGTCATCGTCATCAAAGTGCGTTAACTCGATTCCATTCCACTCCATTCGATTCTATTGAATTCCGATTTAATTCTGTTCGGATTTTTGCAGCTGAAAGCAACCGACCCACGCCTATTGGCTATATTCATACATATTCATACATATGCACCATATAAACGGTATTTATAGGTACTTGCACTTACATTCGCGGATGTGTTCTAGTTTGATCTTAACTTGCGATGAGGATGCTACACAAGGTCACTTGTCTAGCAGAAAAAATCGTTTGCGTTCTATTAGAAATTACTTATAACCATTAGAGATATTTTGATATTTGTAATAATATATCTTTTAATTTTCATTAAAATTTCACTGTAAAATAAAAGCACTAAACTCTACAATTATAAGGGAACGGAATTTCATTTCAAATTTAAGCCATAATGAAACCATCTAATGAATCATTTTTGTATGAAAAATCTTGCAATTAACTTCATGACGTTTTTGAATGTGTTCGGCGTACATATATAGAAGAGCATTCTTAAAATCTTGCTTGTCCTCGGTCTTCTTTTTTTTTTAATGATTGGAAATTAATTTTTTAAATGTTTTGAAATACATTTTTCAAATAACCCATCGTTTTGATCACACTGGTAAGCATCGCAGATCACACATCGATCACTAAACAAAAACAAAGTAAATAAAAAAAAAAGAAGCCAAGTTTAAGAGATGTTGAGAAATACATGAGTGGCAAGAGGGGGGCGGGGAGTTGGCCAATTAGCCAACAACATGCACATGGGCAGCTGGGCAAACAGATGTTTTTAAAAAGGGCAGTAGGGCGGCAGATTGGGCGCTAAAACTCAGTGGAAACACGCGTTTTTGCTTTTTCAAGCGGGAAATGAGGATCCTCGGGAAGTTATCACGTGCCAAAGGGTACACTTTATCGATAAGCAATTATATGGTTATAGGGGCCATTATTAACAAATTCTTATATAGATATGTGATTTATATAGATATTTAATTTATATACGCGGCAAAACCACAATAACAATAAAAATAAACACAATGCATCCGTATCGATAGGCACTCACACACACACACACGCGCGCACATTTGGAGCCGAAGAGAGGATCGCGTTGTTTTTGTTATTCTTTTTGTTTTGGAGCAGCAGCCCCAGCCAAATGGTTTGTTGCCAGATTCACAACTGATCTACCTGCTGCCATTGGCTTTGCTTTTGCCGTTTGTTATTCACTTTCCAGTTGTTGATGTTGTTGTTGTTGTTGCGGGCTGCCTGGCTTTTGGCTTTAGCCTCAGCTTTAGCTGAAATTGGCGATCGCCGCTCCCTCTTGGCGTCCCCCGCCCCCCTTCGCTCCCCCCAGATTGGCATTTTCCATTTTGCGGTCTCCACATCTGCTGGCCATTCGTTGAAGTCCGACTTCGGAGAGCGCGAGAGAGCGCCAACAGTCCGAACAATCGAAATCGAACTCAGTCCAAATCTGAATCCAAACTTTATACTCTAACCACCTCGGGTAAATCCGCTGCGAAAACCCAGTTGCCACAATTCAGACCGCAATTAGAAAAAGACTAAAAAGAGCAAAAAGCTAAGCTATTGGGTTATTGTTTTGCTTTGCACTGTCTAAGCTTCTTTATTTGCATATATTTGGTAATTCCTTTCATGTTGGACCAGGGATATCTTCAGCAATTCAACAAAAATTTTCAGCAAGATAATTTTTGAACAAGCTGACCGAAATTCAGCAATTTAGAGATTCTATCGAACCGAAACATCTACATACACAGCTTTTAAGCTAAGGTACATAGTTAAATACTATGTCGTTTTTGGCTTCACAAGTTTGAAACAAACGATTATCCACATTATTATAATACTACTATCACTAATTACAAGACTGAAAATGCATTATGATTTCAAGATATTGTAGTTTTGTGTCAATATATTCAATCATACGTTTTTTTTTGTCCACATCCAGATATTCAATAAAGCACCCAACTAACATTAAGTCTAGAATCTCAGTGGACTTACTTTATATGAAGTGTGTCTTCAATTCTTCAAATATTAAAAAAAATTGTTTAAAATTTTAGACTATTAGAATAAAGCGAGTCATTAGTTTCGAATTTAAAAAAATACCCTATACCATCATAATATTAAAATAAGGGTGTTTCACATTCACTGCCCTTCCAGAATTCTCATTCAGGCTATGCGACAATATTTGGTTCGAGCGACAAGTTGTCTGAAGGTTACACCCGATCCGATCCGATCCGAACCGAACCGATTGGAATGTTGGCTCAGCTCAAAAGCGTTGGCGGTTAGACAGAGCTAGCTAGACTGTGGGAGCGAGAGGGGAAGAACCGCACACACCTACCCAAGCCCACATCACCCCTCTAGAATGTGTGCTTGTGTGAGAGTGTCTCATGACATTTCGCAGAATCGCGGGAATCGAAAAAACTCCAGAAAGCAGAGATAAACTCTTCCGGTGGGCGGGGGCCGGAGGGGCGGAAGGGAAGCGGACCGAAGCGGAACTAGGAAATACCTTTTGTTATTGGCACGCGCTACGTGATCTGAAAATCTAAGTGCTTACAATTATACACGGAAAAAATCGGATCGATGCTACACCCAGATTCAAGAAATTCGCTATTGATTTAAGAAAATCGCCTATGAATTTCAGCCAATGGCGACTCGCCTTTCATTTTAGAAAATGATTTTCCTAAATATAAGAAGGTCTTTCTAAAAACCATTGCATAATTTTCTTAAATGGTTGTAAAATAACCATAAAATGGAGAAAAATGAGAGTTGCGTAAACAAAATATATACCAAATTGTAAAGGAATAGGTTCGGTAGAACTTGAAGTAGCATTCACCCAGCTCAAAAAAATAGTTTCGAGAAAAAGTCAAAACTTTTAAATAAAATAATTTTTGTTCAAATTTCTAGACCAGAATAACGCTTTAAATATGTACCATTTTTACCTGCCGACTCGCGTGTTTTTGGTTTTGTTTACTGTTTCTAGTAAGTACCTTTCATTGGTTTCAATACATTAAATTTCGTATTGGAATGTTCCTCTGTACTAAAAGAATGCTACGCTTGTTTATGATTTACTATAGCCTTTCAGAAGTCAGACGTTTACACTATACTTTGAAATGTAGCAACGGTATGCTATTTCGATATCAAATAGCTGTCTTTGACGTTCTATACAATTTGTAATTTTTGTTATAGATGCAAGCGTAGATTAACTTCTGCTCGCCATAGTTTGCTTACTTTATTGTTTATTGAAAGATAGATCTGTCTCTAGTTACGATGTCCACTGAATCTGGATGGGGACCCATTTTTGGGGTCCGGATTTGTTTTAAAATACTAAACAAACATGAATTTACCATAAACTAATTCAGGTTTGTTAAGCCCCCAAACCTTAATAGTTTTGGCAAAAAAGAGCTAGTTTTAGGACTCCATAAACCTATGGTTGTTTTCGAAGAATCATAGTATAAGATATAAATAATTTTGCTGTTTTTTTTACCATCCTTTGAGTTGACTATATCAATAGTTATGTGCTTGTGGGTATCGTATATCTATTATACTTACCGCTTGGTTATAAGTAGTATATTCCGATCGGAAGATTAAATTTACTGTCTAAATTCGTTTTGGCGAAGGTAGCTCTTATTCACTTTTTTGTTTCACGATAGTGCTACTTTTCTTCAACTTCATACATAAATTAAATTTATTAACCCAATATTCTCCCTCAATAAGTACATTGCATGTGGTTGAAAACGTGTATAACAAATACATTTTCCAAAGTCCAGGCAGACATATTTACTTTCTTGCCAATTTCAAAATCTTTTTTTTTTCAGAATTTCTTTTGCTTGGAATATTTGTTGGAATTTTATTCTTTTTTAATTGCTTTTTATTCTCCGCCCTCGATTTCTGTGTTTTTCATGTGTAAGCTTGGAAAATGAGAGAGAGAGAGAGAGAGAGACAGAGAGAGAGCAAGAGGTAAAGCAAACGAAAGGACTAGGATATCCCATGCACTTATCACCGTGCTATTCCATTTCGATCTGTCCCGCTCCATTCCGTTTTGCGACAAGTTTTTTACAGTTTTCAGTCCTTAAACTAAAATCTCTACAAAGTGTGCTATCGATCTTTTACAGTTTTTCATTAATAAATTTATGTATTTTTTGTGATTGTTTGTTGGATGCGTGGTTTTTTCTTACACCTAAGCAGGACAATTAAAAGTAACGAATTGAAATTTATTAAACTTAAAACTAAATGGATACAATTTTAAAAAGACACACAAATAAAAGGGTTAAACTTAAGTTTTAAGAGCCATCCATACACTTTGCAATCGATTACGGCGACTAATAGACAATTGTTTTCTGAAAACAATTGATTAGACGGAGGATTACTCAATGTAAGGACAGGCCCAAAGTGAACGATAATAATGCTCATTAAGGTAAATTGGTGATGCTTTTTTAGAGAGATTTTGTAGGGAGTTTGGGTGGTGACATGTATGAGGCGATAATGTTCTCCTTGTTTTTCTTTAATCTAATTACATAAATTATGCTAGGATAGCTCATGATCATCAAGAAAAGAGAACTACATAAATTACTAAGGAGATGGTTGCATTTCCCATTTCTCTTGGTAGATTTTTGTTGGTTTTTGTTTGTTTTTTATGTTCTAGGCTCGGTTGACAGGTGCTGTCACCAAAAGAAGTGGTTTAAATAATCGTATGTGGTAACTGGATGCCCTTTTCTTTGGAGTGGTTCTATCTCTCTCTCGTTCTACCGATATTTTGCAGCTTTAACTTGCGATACCGATATTAGCCTTTAAATGACGCAGTTTCTTTACCGAGTTTTATCGGCGACTTCCTTTTGTCAGTTGCATAATTTTTTCCTTTTGTATCAGATCAGTGTAAAATTTCATAGCGCGCCTGCTCCTTTAATTGCAGCCATTCAAGTGGTTCTTGGGTTAGCACTCGCACTTTTCCACTTTTTTTCCCTTATCATCTATCCATTCTTTCGAATCCGTCATTTCCTGCTACTGCTTACTGCTCCTGGATGATTAGCTAGTCCACAGAACTCCGCCTTATGATTCTCATAATCTCTTCAGCATGCGCTTCTTTTCCTTGAGCAACTTTTCCTTTTTCTTGTCCTGCAGCTTTTTGTCTAAGCCCGCGTGCTTCTTCGTCGAGGGTCCATCGTCGTCTTTGGCATCGCCAGCAGCGCCTGCACCGCATTTGGAGGGCTGAAATTGAACCGCAAACGGATTATATTACATATGTTATGCTATAGAGAATTAACCCTGTCCAATAAAGCAATTCAAGTTGGTTCACAGAGGAGTGTTACGCTTATAGGTCTTTATATAATCATTCTAACATTATGTGATTAACGGTTTAATGCTTAATTTGAATGCTTTTAGTTCTACGGATTTCATAAAAAATACTTGATAAAAAAAACAACATAATCATGGAAGTGATTCAGATAAATACTGAGTGTGATAAATATTTGTTTGTTATTTTTTATGACTCAGGCAATTGTTTTTCTGCTTTGTGTTTGCAACAAATTTTTCTTTTTTGAAAACTAAATATGTAGTTTTAAACCTAAATAATTGCACATTATTCATGTTTAACTTTAGGACTGTTTTTTCAACAACCTATTTCGATTTATGGAATGACTTATTTAATGTTACAAGTTTTATTAGTGCTTTATTAGTTTATTTCCCATGAACTATTTTGTTAAAACTAATTCGGATTGATAGCTTTTTCTGCCGAATCTATTTTTCCTTTATGCGCTAAATGTCCTAATCCTAAATTTAAGCAAAAGGTGCTTATATTTTTAAAAATAATAATATATAAATTATCACTGAGCCGATTTAAGCATTCATAGTTGCGAAACGCAAGGCTTACAGGCCGAGACATGGATTTGACGGTCCAAAAAGTCATGAAGAGCATGTGAAAGGATTATGGCAACACCAAGAACTGAACACAGATAATATTCAAATGATAGTCCTTTCTATAGGCAAACGGCTTCGGTAAATTAACTTTTCTTCTTGGTGCATACAAATCGTATAATGTTTTTTTTTTATTATTTTCTAGTTAAATGCCTGATAGTCATAAAAGTATAGCTAAGCAAAGCACATAGAAAGAATAAAACGCTTTTTTACCTGGGCATGAATCTCGGTCATCATGCGTGCCCGCTGCGAGTAGTCGTCGTAACGCTCCAACAGCATCTTGCCGGCCTCCTCGTTCAGCGCAGATTCCGGATTTGGGACGATCAGCAGGCATTTGATGGTAAGCAGAATGTGCTTGATGCCCAGGTCCGGCTTCCAGTCCTTCTTCAGTGTATTCACGCAGATCTCTCCGTTGGCAGCCACATTCGGGTGAAAGATCTTGGTGAGAAAGTACGCCTTTGGTGGCGTCTGTGGGAAGTCCTTGTTCAGCGTCAACTTGACGCGGAAAACGCCGGCGGTGTACGGAGTGCCAGCAGGTCCGTCGATCAACGCTTGAATGTCCGTCACGTCGCTTTCATTGATCAGCACCTTGATGCCCTCCGGAGGCGTGGTCTCCATCTCCTGCAGCTCCCGCATCACCTGCCGTATCGTCTGCGGCGACAGGTTCTCCACATTTGAGTATTGCTGGAAATTAGATGAATTTTGTAGCTTTAGTTTGGGTTCGAATAATTAATTGCCTAATAACTATTCTGTGTTTGCAAAGGAGGTTTAAATCCGCAAGCTATAGTGAGTTGAAATAGACGAACGGTCACGTAGACGGACATGTATTTTATAAAACGATATTATTTTGATTTGTATGCGTGTATGTTTAAAAACAGCTAGGTATATTTGCCTACGCATTTTTCGATCATTTTTATTGTAGCTTTATAATATGTTTGTCTGAATTTTACAAATTAAAAACCATAATTCATAATAGTAAAACATCAATATGTCTCAGAATATATCCGTATAAATTTAAAAATATAATTATTATAATTACTTTATAATTACTTTTACTATGTATATGATATAGTCGTCCGATCCTACCTGTTTCGACTTTATAATATATATATTGGTATTTTTGAGAATAATCTACCACAACCGATTTCGTTTCAGTTCTAGATCGGCTCTTCTAGTAATGCTGATCAAGAATATATATGTACTCATAATAGGGTCGAAAATGTGTCTTTCGTTGCGTGGAAAACTTTTGGCTAAAAATTATAAATTATAACAATGACTGAAAAACATTCTATACTTAACATAACATAATAAGGTCCGTTTTCTTATCTCAATGGTAAGTGAATTGCAGTTAAATCGTACGTACAAATCGGGCCAATGAACAGTGCTGCATAATGTGGTATACGACTGTTCATAAAGACTCTGACATCTATTTTTTGCTATTTTTTTTAGAATAAGCCAACGTTCTTCTGGTTTCATGCTAATTCCAACTGAATTCGGTTGGAAAAGATTTCTGTTACACCCCCATTGTGACACATAATTTGTGAACCAAGTTTGAAATCTGATAACTCCTTGAATGGGACTTATTTTCGAGTTACTCCCAGTACTGACTCTTGTATTAAGTTGGATAATTTGTTTACTTTACCGAACTCATGTTGTCTGCACTTCCTGCTGCTCCTGCGCCTGTGTGTGTGTGGTACAGTGTGCGTGTGCTTGCGCTGGTGTGAGTAAGAGTCGGTGTCTCAAGGTTTCGCGTCAGCTTATTCCTGCAGCTGAGCTCTTTGGGCCACCGAAAGTCGCAATTTCACCGCCCTCGCCCGCCTCTTTCCAGCTGGCGTGGAAAAGTGGCCAAAAAGTATTTGACTAAAAGCGCTGCTGACTGGCTGGCTAGCTTTTCCTGACCCCGCCACTCGTCTCTCCTTATCCGTTGTTTGGGTTTCTGTTTTCGCACGCTCTTCTCTTATATATGTATGTATATGTATTGGATGGGGGCACTTCTCGAAATTCCCGATTTCCGGATTTCCGAGCGACTTTAAATTAAGTTTCGTAGTTTATTATTGTTTGGAAATCGATTCGCTCGCCTTCGCCGTTGGTGTAGTGCGCTTTTTCCCGTCACATTTAAACAAATTCAATTGTCTAATTGCACACTTCACGCTCGACAACAACACACAAAAACAGTTTCCATTTTACAGTAACCCTCGTCGCTGGACCTACAAATAGAGCATATGTGTATTCACAAATTGTTTGATTGGAATAAGAAATGTAACGCTTTAAGGCTTGGCAAGCTAAAAATAATTTCTTTTAAACTCAACATTTACTTATATGTTACAAATTTACCCACCATTATTTGCCATTAAAACTCTGTTTAAGCTGTAAATTTCAATCCCTTTCAAAGTAGCGCATCTGCAAGTCCAGCTAGCTCGAACCAACAAACTGTCTCTACACTAATGCGTCTTTCAGGGCTGCTCAGGCGCTATCGATACATCGATAGCTAGCAAGCAACACTGATTGCCTATATTAACGATTTTTGATTTACGAAATATTTTAAACTACAGTTTCTTTGAAATAACCAGCCGCTAAGCCAGATATCGATTGCCGATGGCACGAAAATATGTTCATCTTCAGATATCGATTGCTTGAGACAATTCTCATATCTATATCGATTGTGAGGGCATATGTAGCTTATTCAAAAAATGTGTTATCATTTTTAAATACTTATTTGATTTCCAGATTCCCACCCACATCTTTATGTTTTGCCCGGTTCGGGCACTTCCCCAATTTCTGAAATATAAAAATTAAATATATTGAAGCTATGACGGTTTTTGCCAATTTTTCACACAGGCCGACTAAGAAAAGTAAACAAACTGCAAAAAAGAAGAAGAGAACGCGAAATAAAATGAATACTAATGCATCTCGTTCGCTCGAACGGCTTCCAAAATTGCTCCCAAAACAAAAAACTATAATAAACGGCACAACATATTTTGGTGGCATATTTTTGTTTTGGTCCTTGGACAGCAGTATTCAGCGTTCAGCTAAGATCAAGAGTCAGAATTGTGTGCTTTGGTTTTTTCAATAGCCAACTCATACAAAGATGACTTATGACCATGCTATTGACGTACTCTTTTATTGTAACCAGGTTTCGGAGCTTTGCAGTAATAATACTGTTGTTTCATACAGAAACTTCTGATATTAAACAAAAACCACTCTTGACGAGGTAAATTTAACGTGACGATTGAATCTTCCAAAAACTTCTGATACCACATTTTGTGACGACTATTTTTTATTTTACCAAAAAAATATACCCTTTTATACCCTTGTAGAGGGTATTACAATTTCAGTCAGAAGTTTGCAACGCAGTGAAGGAGACATTTCCGACCCTATAAAGTATATATATTCTTGATCAGCATCACTAGGCGAGTTGATCTAGCCATGTCAGTCCGTCCGTTTCTGCATGAAACTTCCAAAAGTTGTATTTCTATTGCAGGTAGTATATAAGTCGGAACGAGCCGGATCGGATGACTATAGAATATAGCTCCCAAAATAAATGAAAAGAAATTATAACCTAGCTGTTTCTTAATTTTTTTTAAGTTCTTTGATATAGTCGTGGTTTAATATTTTAGAATTACGGTTTTAATTTCATGAAAATCGGACGACTATAACGTAAGTAACTGCTGACTTTTCCGCCTGTCTGAATAGGCTTTAAGGTGTTGTTTATTAGTTTAAATCACCAAAATACCCGATCCCGATTTTAATATTGGTTTTGCATTTGCGCCAAACTGACTGTTTTGAAAAACGATTCCATTTCGGCATATATTCATTGGTTCCGGTTCTGAAGCTGGTCGTCACACCGGATTAGCAACAAAATCTTCAAATATGTATGTTAATTGAGCTTTGCTAATCAAAAACTTGCTACCGAAACCATACGGCACGAGTGATACGTCATTAGGATTCCATTTCGATTTCGGTACTAGTTTTATTATATTCCCTTCCTTGATTTAATCCTAGTACTCAGATCGACGAAAACCGTTCGCCGCCTATGAGAGAGAGCGAGAGGCAAATAACCGGCGAACACTTTTCGACAGTGCCTTGTTGCACGTCGGTACTCAGATCGACGAAAAAATACTAGAAATATGCAGAGCGTTGCCAGACGTCTGGAATGAACTCTCAATAAACGTTTGTCAAGCCCTGGTGAAAATAATAAAATATTTAATCTTTGCTGTTGTTGGATTTAAACTTGCAAGCGAAATGGAGGGAAAAAATTAACTCTAGTTCGTTTATATTTAACATCATCGATTTTGCTTTTCTGACGACTTACAGAGGTAAAAAAATTATAATGAAATATGAAAAACCAACGATAAGGTGAGCTTGAATCCTTGTTAAAACAAGTTTTGTCCAATTTAAAATCCACTCAAATCAAACAAAGGTTTTAATGTAAATGTTTTAACCCCAAGTTCTATCTTTCCAGCTTTTGGCCCCGTAGGTCAAATTGAAGTCAATACTCCATATTCATTCGTATTATCAAATTTGCTTTTGTTGATTTAATTATATTCAAAGGCATTGCCCTTAAAATCGCTGACCAGGCCAAAATGCATCTCCAACTCCAAAAAAATCCCGAAATTGCCAAGTAAAAATCATCTAAATACTGAATCACATTCTACTCCCAATAATAAGTTTTATCGCCTTTTCGCCGAAGAAAAAGACGCTGAAGCGGAATCCGGCCACTGTTGCAGAAAAGCCGTCTGTGTGAATAGGCTTTTACGATAGAAAGTGGCAGCTCTGCGATAGTTCAACGCAACTCTGTATCATAAAGGTGGCAGCCCTGGCCTGCGATAGTTCATCGAAGTACCATACCATCAACCTCCATCCATTTCTTTTATTTAATTAGTTTTAATTTATATTTCTAACGCTAATTTATTGGCAACCCCTCACTATCGTTGCCCCCCGCCATCGGTACGCTGCACTTTGGTTCGGTTCCGTTTCGTATCGGGCGTTTCGGTTCGATCCCAAAGATCAGATCAGAGAAACTGAAACTGAAACTCAAACTGCCGTGTTTTGTGTTGTGTGCTTGTTGAGCAAAATTGTGAGCACTTGGCTCGGGAAAAATGTCAAAGAACAAGATAAACACAACGTCCGGCACGGCGACCAGTGGCGACACGAACCTGATCGAGGTGAAATCGAAGGTGAGTCCCAACTTCAGCCCTTGAATCTGCATTCCCACCGACATCCACGCCCCTTTCTTCGCCGCTGAGCTGCTGATTCATGCGCATAGAAATTGCATTTACTAGTTTGGAATCCGAGGGTTCTGAGTTGGAAAGTCAACTAAATCCCCTCACAGGTCTTAGTCCCGTCGAAAAAAGGGCTTTCAATCTCTGCAAGCACTTCAAATTGATTACAATTTACTATCTGGAAATTGTTGAAATGCCTTCAGAGATCCCAATATTTACTGATCTAGCGGGTTAATCTTGGAATGCTCCTTCGACTATCTGTTGAGTATTGACAGTACAGTACAGTATCAGTAATTGATACTGTAGCACCTCTACAGTTAGATATTTGTTAATTGTATAGAATGTTGAAAAATGTCTTCCCAAAACGACAAAAACTAAACTATAGGTGTTAGGGAAATTTCTATTGAGTAATCATGAAAACTGGGAAAAAAGTTTGCTTGCGAATAGTTCAACAGGTGATGAGGTAATAAACGTATTCGTAAACGTATCCATTTAATTGTAAAAGAAATGTAAAGCATATGAAACTAACTTACTAAACCCAACCTTTAAGTTTGATGCGGAGTTCCGGCGGTGGAGTTTTAAGCGAAATGAGACGGAGCAGAGCTTCGACAAATTTGCGGCCCTCATAGAGCAGCTGCACAAGCTAACGAACATCCAGTTTCTCATTCTCTACATCGATCCGCGGGACAACGATCTGCTGCCGATTAACAACGATGATAACTTTGGCAGGGCCCTGAAAACAGCACGTCCACTTCTACGGGTCATAGTTCAGCGGAAAGGTAAGTCTATTGTATTGTCAAACCCATTACCATTACCATTTCTCACTTACCAACGGTTTCCGCTCCCTATAGATGATCTTAACGAGTACTCAGGCTTTGGGACGATGAAGCCGAGGAACCTAATCGGCAGCATACTGATGGGACACACGCCCGTTAAGACAAAGGCCCCATCGATATCCATACCGCACGATTTTCGCCAGGTTTCGGCCATCATAGATGTGGATATTGTGCCGGAAACGCATAGAAGGGTGCGGTTGCTAAAGCATGGCAGCGATAAGCCCCTGGGATTCTATATAAGAGATGGCACCTCCGTGCGGGTGACGGCCAGTGGACTGGAGAAGCAGCCGGGCATCTTTATATCCCGCTTGGTGCCGGGCGGCCTCGCCGAAAGTACGGGCTTGCTGGCCGTAAACGATGAAGTGATCGAGGTGAATGGCATCGAAGTGGCGGGCAAGACTCTGGATCAAGTTACCGACATGATGGTGGCTAATAGTTCCAATTTAATCATCACTGTGAAGCCGGCCAACCAGCGCACGCTGACGTCCACACATCGCGGCTCCTTTTCGAGGAACAGCCAACTGTCCAGTGGGTCGCATCATACCAATAATACCAACACCTCCGACGAAATTGAGCACGACGATCAGGACGATATCGTGGACCTCACGGGGGTGACCCTAGACGAGAGTCCCACGTCGACTTCCGCTGGGAATCAGAATTATCAGCCGCCACCGCCACCGCTGTCATCATCACCCTCGTCGCATCACCAGCAGGCAGCCTCAAATGCGTCCACGATAATGGCCAGCGACGTCAAGGATGGAGTGCTGCATTTGTAAGATTGACCAGGAGGTACGGCCATTCAGCGGCATCTAGGACTCAAGCAACGGAAAACGCGAATTCACAGCAGAGAAGAGGAGAGGATTTTCAGTTTATCAGACTTAACTTTCCTTAAGATCAGGATAAGTTCGTTAAACTCGAGTCAATTATTTAAAGCTATACAAGTTAGGCGAGCTAATCACATGTATTTCAATCGATTATATATAGCTCACTTACTAAAAAGACTGTCAAAGCTCAAAAAACCATGAAGGAATCATCAAAAAGCATTATTAATTGAGTGAATTATGTAGAAATATGGGCAATATCTTGGTCATATCCTGTAAAAGTTAGTTAAAACGCTATTTCTACAAAATTCCCAGTTATGTAGTAGTTGAGCAATATATAAAATACGATTATACATATAATCATAATCAGACTTTCCCCATACATTCCACGAAACACACTCAAAGTCACACAAATCACACCTATTCATTTGCACGTTTTTGAATGCAGTCCCTTGTTTTTATCTTTTTCCTTGGCATATATATATGTGTATTTAAATTTGTAAGATTTACGTCTTGTTATTATTCTTGCTTGTTGCATTAGATTAGAGTGAGACAGATAGAGGAGAGATAAAATAGGGAGAGGGAAAGCATAAAATGCAGGAGGCAGAAAAATTTACTTAACCATTCGAATCGACAAACTCTAAAAGGCAATAATTGTAAAAAAAAAAATCACACATGCGAACACAACTAATTTATACCCAAAGCATTCCATTTTATGTACTTTTATAAGTCGAAAAAACCCCAAAAATGAATGGTTTTTGATTTGCAAACCTTTTTTTTAATTAGATACAATAATTTTTTTTAGTCCATATTCATGTTTTTTGGCATTACCTATTGTATTTGTTTATTTTATTTTAAACATTGTATTTTTTGTAATTTTAATTTTTGTTTTTCGTCAATGCGTCCAATACTCGTTCAAGTTGTTTGTTGTAATGTCATCATTTAAAGTTATGGAGAAAAGACAGTAAACTGTGAAGATAAAGTTAACAAAACGATAAAGAAAATAAACGAAACACCAACAGCGCCTTCGCCTTTAAGAGAGCAATTCGATACTTTATATATACAAGATAATATATACACTAATACAATCTATGTTAAATACGTATCCTTGTACACATACTTGAAGTCTGTATACGCTTTAGTCAAATCAAAAAGACACTCAAGGCAGACGCGATGCGATCTGCTTGACTTGAAGTTAACAATACCCATCATCATGGGGCGGAACAGGCATTACTAACTTTTCGAAATACCCTAGATAGATAGCAAGATCTAGGCTAGAGACAGCAGCGAATCTGAAACCTTGCGTATGGCCCAAACCAAACACATCCCTCATCCCAATGCTACATATCCCTGTAGTACCAAGCAATCTTAACCAGGGCCGTAGCCAGCATGGGGCCGTTGGGGCGGTGCCAGCTGGGGCCCCTTCTTATCGGCCATTTTTACTCGTTGCCCCCGGGCCCCTGATGCTCTAGCTACGGCCCTGATCTTAACCTTAATCGAACAAGAAACTATAGTCTCCACAACCCCCGATTTCCAAGCACACGCATAAATATATACATAAAGCGAAAGTTCATTCCCGCTGAATAACTAAGAAAGACCGAAAAGCAAAAATACGAAAGAAAAAATTTATATTTTGATGTATGTATTATTATTTTTTAATAAACTTAAGTGAACTTGAAACATAACTTATGCGAAAATTCAGTTTTCTGGGACGTTGGAACTTGAAGGCTATTATTTTAAACACGAAAAAAGGGGTTGAAGCGTTAGAAAGGTTGAAATTGGTAAATAATCGTTAAATGTGCCAATACTAAAATAATATTTTTAATGTAATTTTTTGTGGAAAAAATCTTTAGTCGACTTAATTGTGTCTTACGAAAGTTATTTCAATTATTTTCAAACTGACATTATTTAAAAATGTCCAATTAAAATTGTTATGATGTATATCCGATACTTTTTGATTAAGATTAGGGGTGTTTTGTACACGTTGAGAATATTGTAATATTTTACCCTCTCACGTATATATTCTTGATCAGAATCGATGGCCATTTCAAGTTTATATTCTTGATTAGAATTAATAGCCATCTAGATCTGGCCAGGTCTGAACGTCGAGATTTTGGAAACTAAAAGAGATTCAAGTGATGCCGAAGCATCGCACTCTTACGCCCACAAAACGCTAAATTCTGGATACCCAAATTTTAATGGTAAGACAAGCTTTTGCAATTAGAAAAAGGTTTTCAAAAGTGACTTATCGCAAAATTTACAAATTTTTGATAAAAATTAATGCATGAGGGCAATTTTTGAAGTTATGATGGACACCGACTTCCAAAACGTGAGTTGTTATAAAGGTTGTTATAAAAATAAAATTAAAAAATATAAAAACCCTTGTCTCCCCTTAAGGGTCTATACCAGTGTTACCCATGAAAAATATGAAATTTGTTGAACTTTTTTTTAAAGAATACTAAAAGTAATGTTTCGAAAGTTTTTGCACATAATAAGGTAAGTTATCAATTTTATTAAAAAAAAAAAAGTTCTCCAACTTCTGACATGATTCCGATTAAATCGAAAAATTCAAAAAATTATGATTGCTATATACAAATGCGCTACGATCTTTAAAAATATAAATATTAAAAAAAAATTGCGTCGGTTTAAACAAAAAAGTATGTTTTTTAATTTAAAAATGACCTCTTAAATTCTGCCGAATGGAATATTTTCAAGCAATCCAAAAGTTCGTAGGTCCCAATTAAGATTATTAAGTTTTAATTTCAAATCGATCGGTCAATTTATATTCGAGCTATGATTGCCAGCAGTTTTCAAAAATATCTTTTCGAGAAAAACGCGTTTCTAATTTCAGGTGCAGCGGTGCATCCCTGGAAGCGGTCGCTCCTTAGAACGTTGCTATTCAAAAACTATTTCAGATACAACCTTGCAGCTTTCACAGAATATTTTTGAAACTTTAAACTATCGATTACGCCAAAAAGAAGTTATTTACCCCGTTAAAACAATCCAAATTTTTAAAAAAGACATTTTTTTTTAAATTTTAGCTAAACTTGTTTTTTTTTTAAATATAACTATTAATTGTTACCCACCTTAAATAATTGAACCCATTACATTTTTCTTTCAGTTGAGAGTCGATTTATCTTTCTTATCTTTCGGCTGCTGAATATATACACTTAACTTAACCAATCAGAAAATTACATTTATGTGTATGAGCGAATTCTTTGCTTCATGCGTGCTCGTCGTGTGTCTTTTTTTACAGAGTTCAAATTATAACTAGTTTTTCATACATGCAAACAAAAATGAGACATCTAGACAAATTACAGTTTAGAGCTAATATCCAAATGGAGGAAGATTGTGTAGGAGGATGAGAATGAAAATCAGTCTAATCGCTTCCGTTCGCCACATTCGCGGCATTGTTCTCCAGACACTGCCAAATGGTCTTCGCAGCCGGACGATCCTCGCTCAGAGCATTTGTGCACAGGTAGAACAGCTCCACGATGCAGTTGTAATCGTCGCTGAGTTCAAAGGCAACCGGCAGTGGTGGGCGTGTGCCATAAGCCGAGTCAAGGTCAGAGAAGTCGTTCTCCTTGGTGTCGTTCTCCTTAGTATCGTCCTCTTCCTCGTCGACATCCTCCTCTTCAACCGCCTCCTGACTCATATCCTCCTCGATTTCTGCAGCTACCCCGGAGAAGTCCAGCTGCTTGCGCTGCAGCTTCTCCGCGTCGGTGGTCAAGTCGTGGGAGCTGTCCATATCCTCGCCCAGCGCTGCATCGAGCTCCAAGGTGTGTGGCGGCACCAGGGCCAAGGTCTCGTAGATAATTAGGCCAAAGCTGAAAATGTCTGCCTTGCTGTCTATGATATCCACATCATCTACGACCTCTGGAGCGCACCACAGGCTAGTTCCTGAAACAAAAGCGAGGATATCGATTTGTAAGTTTATCAAATATTAACTACCAACAATGGCTTGTCAAAAACACTTTAAATATTTAGCTAAGTATGCTGCCACTGCACGTATACAACAATGGGGCCAAACAATGTCCATAGAACTTACCCACATATCGCAACCCTGGGTTCTTGAGGAAATTAATCTCGCCTTGCTCGTCCAGCGGCAAAGAGACCCCGAAATCGCACAATTTGCAGATCTCAAACTCTCCCTTAACCAGGACATTAAAGGACTTGAGGTCGCCGTGCAGCATGCGAGCCTCGTTGTGAAGGAAATCTAGGGCAAGGGCGACGTCCATGATCATTTTGAAAGTGTGTTTGGCTGGCAGCGGACCCAGATCCTCGTCGTGACGTTCCTCAAGTATGGAACCCAGCGAGGTGGTGCACATTTCGAGAGCCAATGTGTTAACGCCCTCGGCGTTGGTGACAACACCACGGAATCCCACGATATTTGGGTGTTGAAGTTTGCTAGGATGGTAGAATATGTTATTATTTCTTGAAATTTTATCAAACTTGAGTTTCTGTGGTTTAAATAAGACAATTATTTTACTATATCAGCTTTCCTGCGTAGAGGTACATTACAGGCACATTCGTCTTATATCAATCTTTAGAGAAACTTCAATAATTCTCCTACTTTTATATAAAGCCAGTGGAACTTTTTATTAAAACTGCAGTTTACAATTAAAGTTAAATGTTGAATACAACTTTGTTAGGAAAGTCCAATTTTTTATTTTTTACAAAAAATACTTGTTTTTTCCATCCACACATTTCCATTATTTTGACTGCAGGGCCATACCCTGAATATAATTTAAAAAAAAAACAAGAAAGAAATCAAATTTTGGCAGGCCGAAGTTCATATACCCTTGCAGCTATTGCAACAATAAGATACTTTTGAAAACATTAAAATAATGATTTACTTGCGTATATGTTGAAAAACATTGAAGCTATGATGATTTGCAGCTCAATTATAAGATAGATATTTTATATATTTTTATTATTTCTGTGGGAGCTATGTGATATAGTCGTCCGATTTTAATGAAATTTAAACCGTAATTCTGAAATAATTAACCATTACTATATGTCGAAGAACTAAGAAAAAAATTAAAAAACAGCTAAGTTATAATTTTTTTTCCGGTTGTTCCTATGGGAACTATATGATATAGTCGTCCGATTTTGATGAAATTTAAACCGTAATTCTGAAATAATTAACCATTACTATATGTCGAAGAACTAAAAAAAATGAAAAACAGCAAAGTTATATTTTTTTTATATAATTTTCCGATTGTTCCTATGGGAGCTTATGCTATAGTCGTCCGATCCGGCTCGTTCCTAGATCGACTCTGCTAGTGATGCTGATCAAGAATATATATACTTTATAGGGTCGAAAATGTCGCCTTCACTGCGTTGCAAACTTCTGACTGAAATTATAATACCCTCTGCAAGGGTATAAAAACTTTCCAACCAGCTAATAACGTATTTACTTAAATTTGTCACCTTAATATCCAGTTTACTAGATTTTTTGGAATTTGAATAAATTTTGTTTATTATTTTGGCCAATGAATTTATCATTTATTATAATTATTTTATTCTGTCCAGTGTAAACTGTATTAACATTATTTTTCAAATAATTGATTCTAGGCTTAAAGTTATGGCTTTGGGACGCCCTATTATTTTAATTATACTTATAGTGATAATTAATCTAACAATTTAGATTAATGTATTGAGCCCAATTCATTTTTCCTTTGAAAGGGAAACTGCAATTTCCTCTATTCTTTTTCGAATCTTATTAAGACCAATAAAAAAAACCTTAATAACTGTAACAAGTGTTGCCTGTATTTGTTTGCGATGACCACCCCGGTGCTCTTTTGACCCACATATCACCCACATCCTACCACACATGCAGCCTCCGCACTATCACATTTGCACATTTGCACATTCCACGACACGCACACGCAGGACACTGACACACACACACACACACACACACACACACACAATCCATCCTGCGAGAGCGAACGCGATAGAAATTCGCCTTGTGGATCAAAACTCACCGCAAGATTTCCGCCTCGTGGACAATCCGCTCGTTGAATAGCGTGTCCTTCTTGACTCGCATATTATGCGTGATCCGCTTGACGGCCCATGGAGAGCGGATTTGGCCGCGCCGTGGCGAGCGGTCCAGGCGGTAAACGCTGACGCCGGTCCCGTGGCCCAGCGTTTTTAGCATCGGCGATGGCGGCACGCGAATCGGTGTGCTGCTGTTCTGCACGTTCTCCAAGTGCAAATTGCGCAGCTTGCGGCGCGGCGTTTCCATCGTTTATTCGCTTATTCTCAATAAAAAATTATTAATCAATCAACAAAAAAAAGCGACGCGCACAAAAAGGCCGTTTGAACTGTAAATGGAATGCAACAGTGGGTGTGAGCGGCGGCACCAACACTTTCTTAAGTGGCAGTGTGACCCTCGCAGTTATTTGGCAACAATTAATCACATTTTCAGCTGTTTTGAAAGTTTATTTCACTCGAGTACGCCACACGACACTTTTGTTTGACAACAACTAATAAACGTCAGCCTTAAAGAGCTACTTACACTTGACAATTAAAACATACGCCTACAATATTAAACTGTTTGCCTTGGTCTCACTTTATCGTAGGACACTTAACAATACTGGCAATAGGCTCTAGTTCTGAACCGTTATCATTTAAACAAAAATTTGTCAAACAATACAATTTTACCCAAAGTACAATTTTCAGCATTCATTGAAGTTTTCCACATAACGGACTGAAATGCCAAGGCAAATGCTTTTTAAACATTTTTAAAAATCTTTTGCAATAGGGTAGATAACCAAGAAATACAAATATGAATAATATACGAATACAAATATTAAAAATACAACGCTTTCAAAGAATTTTTTGCTGGAACAATTTTTTTTTAACAATACGATTTTACCCAAAGTACAATTTCCATCATATATTGGAATTGCCGACATAACAGACTAAATTACTAATGCAAATGTTTATAAAAAAATTTTAAAATTTTTTTTGCAATAGGGTAGATATCCAAGAAATAAAAATATTAAAAATTTAGCTGCTCGACAAATATCTAATGTTTCTCTGTAAATCAATAATAAACGGTTTATAGTAGCTGCAAAATAAACATCCAGTGCTTTCAAAGAATTTGTTGCCGGAGGTAATAAAAAAAAACGGTCGATTGCTCGGCACAACCTCAAATCATTTTTAAAAGCAATCAAAATTAAACACTGCTAAGTTTGAAGCCGAAAAATGAAATAATGAAGACGAAAAATTGTTATATGAGTATTTTTTTTTGTATATTATCAAAAATATATATATATATATATTTTCCTCATCATTCTCATTGGAATTGTGGTAATAGCGTCAGAACGCAGCCGCTTAAAAGAGTTGTAACGAGAAAATCGAAGCGACCCATTCACAGGCACTCGCTGATGCAAAAACAGTTGATCGGCCTAATAGAAGTAACTACTTCTGTATTGTAGAATGGGCATTTGTTCATTTCATTATATTTAAAACTGCTGACTTGGTTAAAATGCATCTCCATTTCAAAAATATCCCAAAGTAGCCAAGTAAAAATAATCTAAATACTTAAAAACTACTGAATCACTACCTAATATACAGCCTACTACTCGCAAGAACTAGTTGAAGCGACTTTTTTCGGTCTCTTTCTAGCACATGCACCTCTTATGGAACATAAAAGCGGAATTTGGTCGCTGAAGCAAAAAAGCCGCCTGTCTAAATAGGCTTTAAGTCCGTCATGCTCGAATTTATGTTACATCGTGAAGTCTGAGAAAAAAATACTTTAATGAATGCAATGTCAGAAGCACATGAGGAAGGGTCTGCATCATTGGCACAAGCAAAAAAAACGGCTTTGTTAATATTAAGAATTCAAACCTATTTCTCGCATTTCCCTAGTGCGCACAGTTCATGCTTTAAAAAAATGTGGACGGTTCTCTGTGAATAGAGCATTATTGACCGCAACAAGAATATTGATATGTCGCAGTGGAAACAGGGTATAATTTAGTATTCACATTTTTGAAGTTTTTTGATTGCAATGACGTATGTACTTATCGGTTTGCCTATACCTAGTTATGTTTTAGAAATGAAACTGTTGTAAAATCTGTCAAATTTTGCGCAATAAATTTAGCGGGTCTCAAGCATCCTGTATGCGCCATGGTGTACATCGACCATAGTGAGTAAACATGGATTTTGGGTGGCTCAGAAATTGCAAGCTCTGAACCATTTTTCTTTCGTTTATGGCAGATGGGCGCGTGTGGGAGAAGCGGCCTTGGGACTGGCGACGGATCGTGGAGCTATTGATGGGAATATGGTTCGCCATCAAACAACTGTGATTTGACTATCTAGCTGCAGGCTTATGAGGGTATAATAAAGCAAGTTTCTTTCAGATTCGCGACGTTCCTGGCTCCCTTCACAGCCACCGATAACAACTCCAACCAACGTCGCGGTAATGGCTGGGGCGGCGGTGGAGGAGGAGGTGGCTGGGGTGGTGGCGGTGGCGGAGGTGGAGGCGGAGGAGGTCAAGGAGGAGGAGGCCAAGGAGGATTAAGGCCAAACCGCCGAATTGGACGCATACAGCCGTCGATGAGCTGCAATATGCCTGCGGCAGGCGGATGAGGATAGTAGCGACATCCGGTCCCACACTTGTGGGCGGATGTCGCGCCGACTAAAGACTGTTAGCGCCAAGCAGCACCAAAACTGGCTCAGAAATCACGGTTTGTCCGGCCCCAGTAGCACCTATGACGCAGTTCTCTTAAACTCGGACTCGAGCGGAGAACTGCCGAAAGATGAATCGTCGATTTCTGAGCTCGCTGCTTGCGTGGCCGTCGTCGGTTTACTTATGTACATGTGTATGTACTAGCTCCAATATAGTTACAGGTTTTTATGTGAAGTTAGTAATGAAAAGTACATACATATTTAAAGTTCAAAGTAACAGTGCCAAGAATGTTTTATATGTATTGTTATTCCTGCGAAATAAATAGATAAAAACCAAAAATTACGTTCGTGAACCCCATGTTTTTCAATTATTTTCCAGTCAGAAGTGGGCACGTATCACATGTTCATGTTTTTATACCCTTGCAGAGGGTATTATAATTTCAGTCAGAAGTTTGCAACGCAGTGAAGTAGACATCTCCGACCCTATAAAGTATATATATTCTTGATCAGCATCACTAGGAGAGTCGATCTAGCCATGTCCGTCTGTCCGTCCGTTTCTACGCAAACTAGTCTCTCAGTTTTAAAGCTATCTGCATGAAACTTTCCCAAAAGTTGTCTTTCTATTGCAGGTAGTATATAGGTCGGAACGAGCCGGATCGGACGACTATAGCATATAGCTCCCATAGGAACAATCGGAAAAATAAATGAAAAAAAATTATAACTTTGCTGTTTTTAAATTTTTTTTTTAGTTCTTCGAGATATAGTAATGGTTAAATATTTCAGAATTACGGTTTAAATTTCATCAAAATCGGACGACTATAGCATATAGCTCCCATAGGAACAATCGGAAAAATAAATGAAAAAAAATTATAACTTTTCTGTTTTTTAATTTTTTTTTTAGTTCTTCGAGATATAGTAATGGTTAAATATTTCAGAATTACGGTTTAAATTTCATCAAAATCGGACGACTATAGCATATAGCTCCCATAGGAACAATCATAAAAATAAATGAAAAAAAATTATAGCTTTTCTGTTTTTTAATTTTTTTTTAGTTTTTCGAGATATAGTAATGGATAAATATTTCAGAATTACGGTTTAAATTTCATCAAAATCGGACGACTATAGCATATAGCTCCCATAGGAACAATCGGAAAAATAAATGAAAAAAAATTATAACTTTTCTGTTTTTTAATTTTTTTTTTAGTTCTTCGAGATATAGTAATGGTTAAATATTTCAGAATTACGGTTTAAATTTCATCAAAATCGGACGACTATAGCATATAGCTCCCATAGGAACAATCGGAAAAATAAATGAAAAAAAATTATAACTTTTCTGTTTTTTAATTTTTTTTTTAGTTCTTCGAGATATAGTAATGGTTAAATATTTCAGAATTACGGTTTAAATTTCATCAAAATCGGACGACTATAGCATATAGCTCCCATAGGAACAATCATAAAAATAAATGAAAAAAAATTATAGCTTTTCTGTTTTTTAATTTTTTTTTAGTTTTTCGAGATATAGTAATGGATAAATATTTCAGAATTACGGTTTAAATTTCATCAAAATCGGACGACTATAGCATATAGCTCCCATAGGAACAATCATAAAAGTAAATAAAAAAAAATTATAACTTTGGTGTTTTTAAATTTTTCTATAAGTTCTTCGACATATAGTAATGGATAAATATTTCAGAATTACGGTTAAAATTTCATCAAAATAGGACGACTATATCATATAGCTCCAATAGAAATAATAAAATTATATAAAATAACTACCTAATAATGAGCTGCAAATCATCATTGCTTTAATGTTTTTAGACATATACGCAAGTAAATCATAATTTTAATGTTTTCAAAAATATTTAATTCTTGCAATAGCTGCAAGGGTATATAAACTTCGGCTTGCCGAAGTTTGCTTCCTTTCTTGTTTATAATAATTTTCAAATATATTTTGCCCTTATTTAAAATTTATTTCAAAATTTGGTTTTTAACCCGAAACTTTAGGGAATCCCCTGTGGATTTGGACTACGAAGTCAGTAAAATACATTTTATAATAATTTTCAAATATATGTTGCCCTTATTCAAAATTTATTTCAAAATTTGGTTTTTAACCCGAAACTTTATGGAATCCCCTGTGGATTTGGACTACGAAGTCAGTAAAATGCATTTTAATTCCTAGGTCTCACATGTAATTTCTTTATTATTATCAAATTAAACATTTTAATTCAATTGTTAGTATTATGGCCAAGATACCTGCACGGAAAATCTGTAACTTAACATTTATCCTACCAGATTGAACAAAACGCTATGTGGAAGCTGTGCAACATGTCTCCCACCCGGAAATATGTGTAGTTTCAATGAATAGGACTTCAAAACATCTCGATATTAGTAGTATTAGGGAGCTATTATGCAGCAAACACAATGTCTCACTTAATAACTGTTGATATTCCACGTAGCATTGTATCCCTGCTGCGGCTCAGCTGGTAACACATCAACCACGAGCTTTACGCTTTCGGATCATAAAGAGTGTAGGTCAGAAACAGCAACTTTCCTTATTAAGGAGAAGGTGTTATGCATACTTTAAAAAGTTACAAAATTGTTAAAGAAAGAACTAATAATAATTTACAAGTTCCTTAGCCTAAGCAAACAACAAATCTATGCGGCGGCTGTGAGAACGCCCTGCAACAAAATTATCAACAAAGCGATTTCAAGCGGCTGTGTGTAAAGGGTATTATTGAAATATCGGCAAACCGATTATTGTGACGAAATGTTTCTCGATATCAGTCCATCAGCTGCTTGGCTTGACCATCTCCAACACCACGTCAAGTTGTATACAAATTTACAAATTTGGGCTGACCTGCCAGTACATTTGGGAATATTTAGAAAACAAAAAACAAGAGTATCTTGCATGCAAATTGGCTTTCAACATGGCGTATGTCGATCAAAGTGAGTGCAAATGGATGTTCATGTGGGTCCCGGCGGTCTGAACCCTTACTTTACAGATGGTCGTCTTTGGGAGAAGCGTCCTTGGGACTTGAATCGGGTATTGGCCATATTCGTGGGCATATGGTTTGCCATGAAGCAGTTGTGAGTGGGCAAATTATAATTCCAACCAAGAGTATGTTATCTAGTACCTTCTTCACAGGTTTGCATCGTTCCTAGCTCCGTTTAGCAGCAATGATAACAACGGCGATAACTCCCGTCGAGGAAATGGCTGGGGAAGTAGCAGTTGGGGAGGAGGAGGAGGAGGAGGTGGAGGAGGCGGTGGTGGTGGCGGAGGAGGTGGAAGTGGTGGCGGTGGATATGGCGGAGGAGGATTAAGACCGAACCGCCGAATCGGCCGCATACAGCCCTCCACATCCTGCAGTGCCGGAGGATGCTGTGGTTAGCAAAATAGTACAAGTGTTTTGGTCTGAAGAAAAGTTTAACCAAAATGTTCGAACCCCATTTTACTCCTCATGGTAGAATGGAACAATTAATCAAATATATTGTGGCTGAATTTTAGTCGTAAGGTTTTGTATTGTCTTGGAATCAGAATATTATTTTTAATAAACCTCCCTAATTACCCAACTCACAAAGACAATGATTTTTTCGTCTTTCAGACTTTAATACCTCTTGTTACCTATAAGAATGAGACAAAACTTGGTCAATTCAAAGCAATTTGCATTGGTGGGCAAAAGGAAACTACTAAATAATTATAAAGTATATCATATTAAAGGTAGAAAAAAGCGTTTCCGATCCCATAAATTATACAGTTTGATATACCCATGCATAAAAGCAGCTGTTTGACATTAAATTTAAGTTTTGGAAAAATAAGGCAATTCAAAATAGGAATGTGTGAAAATTTGTGCCAGTGGAATCCGGCGGTCAATATTTCGACATTACGCAACACTGCCGGTAACTGCAGTCCGGCAACGCCGTTCCAATCATCTGTTCAGTCAAACAGCTGGAAGAAGAAGATGCGGCGCCTGGTGCGAAATTGGAATTGCCGACTGTTACTCAACGCCAAATCAGGCCAAAGAGTTGTCCGGCATGCCAGTGCCCAGCAAAAGATCGCTTCCCAGGAGGACGGTGCGGACAAGAATGGATTCGGTGCCAAACACTGCATGAGCCTAGTGGAGTAAGTCGCACACATCGGAGCTTTAAGTTCGCTGTTTTGCAATCGTTCTGTTCCACAACCAGGAAATATGACTATGAGAACTACCTGTGCACTTTGCTGCTGCCCCGGGAACTGCGACGAGCTGCCTTCGCCCTGCGGGCATTCAACGTGGAGGTCTCCAGATCGGTTAGCGGACATGTGAGTGGGGAATCCCTGAGGGCCTACTGCCAAGGAGACTTATAACTCGGCAGAATGGGATTTTTAAATCAATTCATCAGTGAGCTATTTGCTCTGTTCTCCCTCATATTCTGTTGAAGGTTCTTCAAATGATAGAGAATCAGTTCCTTTTAAAATATTTAAGGTCAGGGTTTAGCTCTACTCCATCAACAAGTTGAATTTGCACGTCTTCTTCTATCCCATCGATAGTGTTTAGAATATCTTACAGGCGTTTCAGATATACATGCGTTTTCCTACTGACGATGAGATAGTACCTTAGAAGTAACACCTCAACTAATTTCCATACATTGTTTTCTGAATGATTTATGCCTTGAAACTCTATAAGTGGGAAGTGCCACAATCGCATCTACAGTTTTCGAGATTGATAATGTTTTGTGCGTGTGAACTTTATGAATTTATACTGGAAAACCATTAATTAGTTGATATAAAACCCCAATCCTTTTCTTAAGTCTTTGTGGTAATGTCAAGTATATATCTATATATATATTTATTTTGTATCCTAGTGCGACAAGGTCGAGCTATAGCATTGCACTAGTCAAAACAGATGAACATATTAAAATTGGTTTGATAACTTAAGATATTTCTTAATCTAACAAAATTGCTTTTATAATGAGTTATATATATTATTTATTTTTAGATTTACTATGTTGTATTTATCTTACTAATTTTAATTTCATTTTTATTCTTTATTTGTTCTTATACAAATTGTTTTATATATTTTTTCTTTTTAATTTTAATTGATTTATTTAATTTTATTTATGTCAAATATTTTTAATTCAGAATTTAAGCTGAGTTGCGCACCTAATAATTTTTAAGTTATATGGTAGGTTGTTCCTAAGGCGTATAGCATTGATAAAAAATGGTATATTGGAACACAGCGATTTAAATCTTGGGCATTTAAAGTAATGAGCTTATTTCGTTGCTGAGAAATTACAATATTATGTAAATAAGTAAGAACCCTATAATCTATCCTTGAGGTCAAGTTTAGGTCCAGAAGTTTATTAGTCATTTGCGATATATGGTCAAATCGTTTCAGGCTATACACATATTTGACTATAGAGTTTGACGAGACAATTCACTTATGCATGTCTCTATAAGCACAATGACCAAACTTTGACTTTCGTTTAATTTCTTGACAGCAAACCGAACCACAAATAGCAAAGCTGCGCCTTAAGTTCTGGCACGACTCCATAGACAAGTGCTTCGAATCGGAATCCCAACGATCCTATGTGGAGGATCAGCCTGTCCTGCGAGAACTGAAGCACACGGTGGGCAGTCGCAAGCTGAATAAGATTTATTTACGCCGCCTGGTCACAGCACGAGAGCGTCCGACCAACCAGGGGTTCGAGACGATCCGCGAGCTCGAGGAGTACGCCGAACAGGCCTTCTCCTCGCTGCTCCTTCTGCTCTTGGAGGTGAGCGGAGTACGTGATCTGCAGGCGGACCACGCCGCCTCTCACCTGGGCAAGGCCCAAGGCATCGCCACCCTGCTGCGGGCCATTCCGCTGACGGGACGTCAGCAAGCGGTCTGCGTGCCCCTCGAGGTGCTCGTGCGGCATGGCGTTAATCAGGAGCGCATCATTCGCGGCCGCAGCGAAGACAAGGGCGTTGAGGAGTGTATATTCGAGGTGGCCAGTGCCGCCAACTCTCACTTGAAGCTTGCCAGGCAGCTACACGATCAGATGTCGCCCCAGGTGCGCAAGATTTTCCTTTCTGCCGTTGCCACGGATGCATATCTGGAGCGCCTGCGTCGCGCCAACTTCCTGTGAGTTTCACACGCACCCCTTAGCCATTAAGAAAGTCAAGAAAGAAAGCACAACGTTGCTTAACATTAATATAAACTAAAAACTCAAATTTAATCTGAAGTAAAAGAGGCTAATTTTACATAAGTTCCGTTTTGATTTTGTTAATATTTGTTCTACAAAACCTGATTTTATCGGAAGAGAATTATGAATGTCCAATGAAAAACTAAACAATATCTTTTATAATCTTAGTAAATTGTGGCATTTACTCAATTGTTATGCAATTGATCAGACCACTGTTCCTTTTCGCTGCTATGGGAACGACAAGCCCTTTGAATTAGTTTGTTTTTATAACCTTTACTCTTATAATCGTGTTAGGGATCCTGTTACTTGTGCACCAAATAATTATCATTTAATTATTCCCATTCTATAGGCTAACCCACAAGAGCTGCGTAGGACGCGACACCATGCTGCCGGCACGTCTATTTTGGAAGTCACTGTTTAATCGGTACTGACATTCGTTATTTTAGTAAATATGTAACCCAGGCCGAATGCCCTATTGTTGACTTATTTAATTAAAGAAAACATGCTTTCCGACTTACAAAATATTTGCAACACTTATTTTTTTAATGTAAATGTCTGCTGTTGGAGCTTAAATCAAAACTCCGCAAGGCACGATTCTATATAAAAACAAGAAAGAATAAAAACTTGGGCAAGCCAAAGTTTGTAAACCCTTGCATCTTTTACTATTATAAAATATTCATCAAAAGTATTAACCATAACAATCTATGCTTTGCTTCTTGGCATGACGTCTTACATACTACAATATCTTACTATGGAAGATTTCGGCAAACCAGCATTACAAAAGCGTATTCCTTTGGCACTTAACATCTTTATTGTGCCACTCGAAATTTGGAGAGAGGTAATGGATTTCTTCCTCCCGGAAACTATGTTTATTGTTTAATTTTTGCATTATTCGGTAAACTTTGTGGCTTTATTGAGTATTTTAATCTCGCGCTGGTGAAGGGAAAGAATGTTTTTGTATTAGCTTGAATTAACCAATTAACTAAATCGAAAAATGGTCTGGAAAAAAAAGACTCAAAGCTTCAAATGGGCTTTATAGTTTGCCTGTCCAATGTTACTGATTTAATTTTATGTGATGCTGAGTGATTGATTTTAAATAACATACTTTTATTATTTAGAAAATTGTATTTAATTTTCTATACATTAAAAGCTTAAACCATTTTGTTCTCCTACGAATTGTGTATGAACTGGTCTAAAAAGGGTTACAGAATAAACCCTTCTAATTAAATTCAAGTAGATTTCAATCCGGAATCGTAATTTGGCTTATGTTCCTGTTCAAATCTTTTGGACGGCTGTTTCTTCGGAAAACGACAATGAGGTTGATAGTTCAGATTTTTAACATGACTTCATACTTTTCAATTGGAAGAAAATTCAGGGAAACAAGGAATAAGTTGATATACGCCATGGTTGCTAATGCCATCATCTTGACTTTTCCTCCGATGGGATTTTGGTAATCGGCCCAGATAATGACGATATCCGAACGGCTACCGTCCTACATGTAATTGCGTACACCCTAATTTTGGGATACTTTAAAGATACTTTAAATACTATGCTATTAAACCTGCAGGTCGTTGTATTGCAAGTAAATCGGCAAACGACGCGTACGGGAAATTGTTTGAATTCGAAGCTGCGACAATTGTTTTCCCTGAAAACCTTTCCGTTGAGTTACTTGTGTTTGTCGTATTTACTGGTAGAAGCGTAGACTTTTATCTGAACGACTATACATATATGCGGTTTGGTGACTCAATATCAAAGCCAACCAAAGTACATTGTCACCTAAGGCACTATTTCAAACGAGGTGAATAATTATCTAGTGTAAGTGCTTAAGTGCGGTAAAATTTCAGATTGGAACTGATAGTTTGTGGACTTTATCCGGCGATTAGAATCCAATGGTCGAAAATGATGGCAGCTATTGCAGTCCACTTCATAATGCTTCTTCAGTTTCATCTGGTTATGCGCAACAAATAGAATGCTCAAAGAATGCTCATAAAAATGATCAAAGGTAACTTTTATTGCTAATTGAAAAAAATAGAATACATATATATAAGATAACAATTTACTTACAAAAGCTCCAACAAGATTTACATACATATATACCCTTGCAGAGCTTATTATAATTTAAGTCATAATTAATTTAAGGGTCCATTGACACTATTTAGTATTAAGGAGGAAATCTAGGATCATTTTAGGGTCATAATGGTACATTCATTAATAAATTGTGGTATCTATGTATGTATATGACCCGAAAAATTATTGTTAAAAAAAAAACCTGCGCTCAGTAGTTTTGTGTGACCCTTTGACACTCATATAGGATCAAGTTGAACCCAAAAATCTGATACTTATTAAATTGATACTCAGAGATTTTTTTGGGTGTAGCTATGGGAGCTGTAGGATATAGTCGACCAGCCCGTTCCGTCCTATGTAGTGTTACCTGTAGCAGATAAAAGACTAGAGAGAAAATTTTATCCAGATAGCTTTAAAGGTGAGAGAGAGAAAATGCCTTGAGATTCCTCTACTTTTGGTATTTAACAAATTGTTCAGCTAGAATGTTTTCATAAGTTATTAAGCTAACAAAAACAGCTACTTTTCTCTGTTTGCAGAAGATAACGCTGCTTAGGCTTAAATAAGTAAATAAGTAAATGCTATATAAAAATGGTTTCAGGTTAAAGGAAGAAACATTATTTGGTATTTTAATTTCAGTCAGAAGGACACATTCCCCACCCTAACAGCATCAGCATAGTTTTAATTTTTGAAACATTTAAAAAGTGTATTTATTAAGTCGAATGCTTATTAATTTTTCTTCACAAAATTTTATATCAGATATTTTATATGTCGTCACGACTTTTTTACCTCGTTAGGAGGAATAAAGTTAAATGCGCCAAAACTGGCATTTCCGTAAAATATTCCCAAAAAGGGAAGTGTGTTCCCCTATTGTAACAGATATCGTTACTTAGACTCAACTGAAGAAGATATACTATCGATGACAGGCGATCAAAAGCCCGCTCAGAAGGTTCGGCTGGATGGATACCCGAGCAGTACAGTAGTTGCTAGCTGATTTCAAAGCGTTAGAGGCGCAGTTTTAGTTTTTTATGAATGTTAGAATTGATGTGGAAAGTGTGTGTTGGACTTTAATGAAAACGGAGCAGTGCGAGAATCGCTCAACAAGATAAGCACCGTTTTTTTGTCCCGATCCTGGTATCGGAAAAATTGCAACGCCTTCGCGTTTTTGGCTTGGTGAGCTTCTTCGTTTAATTTAATTTCTTATTCTTATCCCAAAACCATTTCTCCGCATGCCCGTTTCCTGGTTTCCGGGCTTTATTTCTTTTATATTTTCCCAGCTTGCATTGCAGTTTCGGTTCTCCTCGCTTATAACGGTTCTTTTTCGCCGCCTCCTTCACACACAACGCAAAGAAAAGAAAGGAAAGGAGACTGCATTTGATCGAACACACGAAAAATAGACGTGTGTGCGTGTGTGTGTGTGTGTGTGTGTGTGTATGCTGCTTGGGAAGTGAAACGAATCGAAAAAGAATCGAAAATACGGTATTTTTACACTGGTGGGCGTAAAAAGTGAAAGTGAAATATGACTTATTATTAAAATCCTGAAATTAAATAAAGTGTCAACAAGTAAAACACCAAAATATAGTAAAAAAAAAATAACAAAAAGAAAAAAAAAGTCACAACAAAATCCTAACTAATAAAAATACAAAATTATAACAATTAAAAAAAAACAAAAAAACAAAAAATCAAAAAAAGTTTTCGAACTCGAAAAATTAACTAAAAAAAATTAACTATAATTTTACCATAAATTAAACCTAGTCTTAAGCAACTGAGGTAGCTATACGTGCTGAGAAATTTGTTATACTCAAAACTCAAGACACGAAGTGACGGAGCCAAGTTCAACAAATCGTGGGCTATGTACGCCACCCGAGTAGCTGGCGACATGAAGATCTTTGCCGCAGATGTTGCCGAGAGCAGCGCGACTGAAACATGCAGCACTCCCGTGCAGCAGCAACAGCAGCTGCAGCAACTCGAGTTCCGGTCGCGGAATTCCGCCGGATCGCCGGCTCCCAAGCCGGGGCAGTGCCATCTGAAGTTCGGAAAGTACAACAACAAGGCGGCGAATCAAGCGAGCAGTTGCCACAGCAGCAACACCGAGAGCAACAAAGGACAACAGCAGCAACAACTGCAGTACTGCAGCAACAGTAACTCGTGGGCTCGCAAAAAATACTTTGGCAGCAGCAACGGCAGCAGCAACGGCAGCAGTCTTCAGCAACAGCAGCTGCAATCCACGTATTTCCAGCGACAGCAGCAGCAGCAGCAGCAGCAACAAGAACAGCAAACGCTGAACAACAACAACGTGCTGATGAAGAATCAAAATCTCGTCCAGCCACAATTGACCGATTGCCAGCCCAGCGAAAGCAACAGCAACAGCAATAGCAGCAGCAACGGCAACAGCAGCAACAGAATGGCGGCAAAGCCAGCCAAATGGCTCAACGACAACAGCAGCAGCAACATTAACAACAATATCATCGGCTGCAGAAATACCACCAATAACATTGGTAGTAAAAAGCGCAACCCATCGGCAGATGCCACTGCTGCCTACTATCGCAAGTGCCCAGAGTCCCTGAGTCCAGAAACTGCAGCTGAGTCGACGGGAAAAGAGGCAGCAGTAGCAGGACCTGGCCAGACCAGCCCCTCAGCTGCAGGCTCAAGCACGGAAAGTGGCACGGAAACATCCGCGGCCAAGAACCAGGATCAGGGACATGCCCAGGAGCCGGACAAGCAGCGACCCCGACAGCAACCCCTTAGTTTCTGGAAAACCAACTACCCGCAGCCAGCAGCCAGCCAGCAAAAGAATGTAAGAGACCTTCTAAGACGGTTTCCAAACAGCACATGGTCATAACTAATGTAACTCGATGTTATCTTGTCATATAAACGTGCTCATTAGTTAGGGCCGTTAGTTCGACTTACACGTTCATTCCTAACTTATTTTATGCTTTGATTCCTTTCCATTTTTATTCTTTATTTTCAACAATTAAACAATAATCCAATAGTCCGTCTAGCAGATTCATTCTTATCTTTATTTTATATGCAACATTTTTACATGACAAAACATATTTACCCAAACAACCTGGTTTGAATTAAGTTTTAAACTTCGTGTTGGGAACATTTATATATGTGAACATTTTAAATTGTAAAATACAAATCAATTAACAGGTTGTCAAATTCCAGAAGGAGACGGTCGCGGCAGTTGTATCAGCGGCTGCTGTGGCGGCAGCTGCATCCGAGCACGAACAGCAACACCAACAGCAACATCAGTCTCTGTCCTTCGACAACAGGCGAAACTCGGGCTACCAGCAACATCAGCAGCACAACTACTATCAATATTACTATACACAGCCCAAGCAGTTGACCATCGCCTCGTTCCTGCAGAAGGAACTTTTGCCAGGGAGCAGCGAAAAGACCAGCCAGCACAGCAGCAGCAACAGCAGCAACAACAACGGCAACAGCAGCAACAACAACAACGGCAACAACAGCAGCAGCAACAACAGCAGCAGCAACAACGGCAACAGCAACAGCAATCACAGCAACAGCAGCTTTTCACGGCAGCAATACGGTCATCAGTCTGTGGGGGCTGGCAGCTACCAGCAGCAACAGCAGCGCTACCGCAATGCTCAGAACGTCTATCAGCACTACCAGCACCAGCAGCACCAGCAGCACCAGCAGCAACATCAGCAACATCAGCCGCAGCAGCAACATCCTCCGCATCAGCATGGGATCGGCAACTCGCACTTCCGCCGGAAGCACAGCGACAACAATAACAGCAGCAGCGGCATCAACAAGAAGATGCACTACAGTCCATCGGTCAAAAACGGGGATCCCGCCGGGTCCGCTTCTGGCCATCAACAGCATCATAATCCACATCAGCAGCAGAAGACAATCGAAATTCTGGCCAGCAGCAACTTCAACGCAGCGCATCGCCGCATGCAAGGCGGAGGCGGTAAGAACGGATACTACCACAACAACTATCACCCGCTGGCGGGCGAGGGCGGCTCCACGCCCACGCGCTCCGAGCACCAGAATATCTACAACCTCACCTACATCCATGTCGACATGGAGCCATCCAGTGAGACGGTTGCATCGACGGCGGGAACGACACCGGTGGTCAAGCCCTCGTTGCTCAATAAGCCGAGTATTTCGATAACGCCGGTCTCCTCCGTCTCTTCCGTCTCAGTATCAACCCCAACCCCAACTAATGTAGAAAGGGGGATGGGGGGATGCCTCAGGCGGTGTCCAACTCCGTTCTGCCATCAGCGACAGCCCACGTCCGAAACATGTTCGCACCGCCGCCGCTCGCGATGATTGGAGGGCACAACCTGCTCTCCCCGGTGACTGGCGCCACCATCACCACCACCACCACGCCCACCAAGATGATCAGCTGCGCCCAGCTGGACGAGGCCATAACGGCAGCGGCAGCCAGCGGAGGAGACCCCTCAACCAGCAGTCCCAGCTTCAACCAGGCGGTGCCCTTTATTATTCCCTCCCAGCAGCAGCAGCAGCAGCAGCAGCAACCGCACCTAATCCCGAACTGCAGCACTTCGCAGACGCAGCCGCAGCCGCTGCCGCCTCCGCCGCAGGTGTTCTTTCATTTTGGCGACGGGTTCTGCAACCCGGGGCAGGGCCACCAAGCGCCTCCGGCTCCCGTGTGGGCACATTCCAGGTCGCCTTGCTACCAGTCCTCGTACGGATCCAGCTGCAGCCTCAACGGGATCGGCAATGGGAACTCGCCGCACTCCAAGGATGGCAATGCGGTTGGACTGCGGCCCGGCTCGCCCGCCCTTTCCACCTCATCGCTGGGCAGCGAATCCCATTGGAGCGGCACAAGCAATCGCAGTCGGTATGTTAGAAAAAGGTCTTCATCTATAATGTGTACTTGCGTCCTTGCAAAACATATCAGACCATTTGCATACCCTAATTTATACAAGTTACATCTTTGAAAACATATCAGATCACTTGTGTACCCCTAAAGCGGGTTTATAATTTCAGTCACAGTGAAAAAGACATACATATGTAGCTTCATTGTTTCTAAACGTCTACGCAAATTGAAATATAGTAGTTTTATGGAATATTCAATATTTATATTATATAAATACTTCGGCTTGAGAAAGTTTGCTTTCTGTCTTGTTTTAAATACAAGCGTTTACATTTTCATTAACACTTCTTGAAAAGCAAAACGCTTTAGCGCTAAATACACACATGTTATCTATTGTTTAAATGTTGTCAAACATGACAATGGCAACATCCAATCTAGTGAAACATTTTTTCCTAACAAAAATATTAAATGAACAAAAATCTTAAATGAAACGAAAACACTCCTACCGTGGTCTACTCTTTCGTAAAGTAACATAATGCATAAAATCATTGTTGGGTTACAGAAAGCGGCATTTTTTTTAGTCAGGATCCAAAGTCTAGTTTTAATTAAATAATCATTTTGAGTTTCGGCCCCTTTAAATCTTTTCAAAAAGGCAAAGAAAAAAACGACAATAATGTATAAATAATAACAAGAAAGGAAGCAAACTTCGGCAAGCCGAAGTTCATATACCCTTGCAGCTATTGCAAAAATTAAATATTCTTGAAGAAATTCTATGGTAGCTATATGATATCGTTTTCCGATTTTAATAAAATTAAAAGCGTAATTCTGAACTGTCAAATAATTAAATAATCAAAAAGAATTTCTAAAAAAAATTACAAATTAAAAAAATTAAATTTTTTTAATTTTTTTTTTTTAATATTTTTATTGTTTCCGTGGGAGCTTTATGTTATAGTCGTCCGATTTTGATGAAATTTAAACCGTAATTCTGAAGTATTTAACCATTACTGTATGTCGAAGAACGAAAAAAAAAATAAAAAAAAGCTAAGTTATAATTTTTTTTTATTTATTTTTCCGATTGTTCCTATGGGAGCTATATGCTATAGTCGTCCGTTACGGCTCGTTCCGACTTATATACTACCTGCAATAGAAAGACAACTTTTGGGAAAGTTTCATGCATATATGTAGCTTTAAAACTGAGGGACTAGTTTGCGTAGAAACGGACGGACAGACGGACATGGCTAGATCGACTCGCCTAGTGATGCTGATCAAGAATATACATACTTTATAGGGTCGGAAATGTCTCCTTCACTGCGTTGCAAACATCTGACTGAAATTATAATACCCCCTGCAAGGGTATAATTAAGTTTTTAAAGTCTTTTATGCACTATTGAATAAAAATAATATACATATGATATGCATCAAGGTTAAAATTAATTGATTTAAAGTCTGTTTTAAGCATCGTAGTATGTGCAACGGAGTCAATTTCCGCATAAGCTTCTCATAGGTGAGGTTATATCTTTGGAAAATTCTATTGATCACTTATCATCAAACATTGCATAATTGAATTTAAAGTACACCTATCTTAGTATATAGCCTTGTAGATGTAAGTTAGCAGTTCATTGCTAACTATAAATCAATAAGTAAATAAAAAACGAATCATAAGAATAAGTTGTAGTGACGATGCGCACCAAGAGCGTCTGCATGGGAGTGTTATATAATGATACATATTTAAATTTTATTTAAATGTATATATATATTTCCATTGCTCTCTTACATATTTTTAAATTTTAATTATTCAGCAAGTAAATAATTCATATGCTTGTAGTCCGAGTTTTTGTTTAAGTAAACAATTTTTTAAACCAATTTCTATGTACAACTTCCCAGAGGACTGATACATTTTGAAATTTGTATTTTCAGCTTGGGCCATGGAGGCCACCTCTCCATTTCACCCACTCCAAGTGCTCTAGGATCTGCACAGTTGTCTCCCCATCTGCACCAGCCACACCAGCAACTCCAGCAACACCCTCCACCGCTCGTAACCCATCACCCACATGGGCAGCTAAACGGACACGCAATGACCCCCTTTATCCCGCATCGTCCCCATCCGCCTCCGCCAGTTTCGTCGCCGAATCCCACGGCCGGAGCCACAGCAGGAGGACCCTGGTACGAGCTGGTCCTGCCCCCCGATCGCTACTTGGCCCAAGCTCGGAACACGGAAGTCGCCGTCCAGCCTGAGAAGCTCATCTGCATGTGCAAGTACGACAACCTGTCTGCTGACATCTGGAAGAGGTTCCGGGGCGCCCAGCAGACGCAGCAGAAGTTCAAGCTCAAGATGCGGCTCTGGCGGTACCTGTTCCTTTGGATGAATGTAAGTAAAAGCGGCGATGTGTTCTTTAACCTATCCACCAATGTTCATGTACTCCTTTTTACCTGCCAAGCGTAAAGAAAAAGGTAAAAAATACACATGTAACAGGAAAGTAAGGTATAGTGTAAGTATATGCATAAATTCGAGAACTATGATCTGTCTGCCCGTAAGATGGTAGAGATTTTGGAAACTAAACGAGCTAGAGACTTCATATAAATATGATGACGCTTTCGATTTTACAGTTTTCTGCGCGGATATAATTGGTGGCGCCATCAGTTTTATTTTACTATTTGTTAGCAGAGCAACGATTTTTTTCAAATATACTACAGCGTTCCTTGTTTTTATTTTTTTCTAAGCCAACGATTACAAATACATTTTATTGCCTAGAAAAAATTCGTATTTTCGTAATTTTTTTTATTTTAGAAGACCTGTAGGTTATTTCATTATTTTCTCTGTATAGAAAGAAATGTCAAATAACGTTTTCAAAAAAATTAAATTAAAATTTTTGCTATTTTTTCGTAATTATTTACTTCGAGAAATAACGAAAAGTAAATAACACATAAAATTTTATTTTAGCGATGTACGTAGCACGCGTTGGAAATCTAACCGTTTTTCGCCAATCTTGCAGGAATACCCAAAAGTGTCAAAACAAAAATTTTTTAGCGTGAGCTGCTGTTGCTACTTTTTTGACCCCAAAACGTTTTTTTCTTAATTTATTTTGAGGAAAGTATTGAAGATAGAATACTCAAATCAAGTACTATTTATAAAGCAACATTTTTTTGACTTACACAAATTTTCTTGAATGGCTGCATGAAAAAGGTGGTCATTTTAGAGTCATTTTGTTTCGCATTGCCATACCCATTTCTCCTAAAACAATTCACTTTCTATATGCCTTAGGGTACACAAACAAAAAAACACAATAAAAGCGATACCTTTTGATTTCAGTATCATTTTGTTAAATTCGAAATTTTGCTTGCTGAATTTTAATATTGCGGCTTTATAGCTTTTTAATCACACATGAAATACTTCAAAAAACAAATTAATAAACTTCAAGCAGTTAATAAATGCATTTATTTTATATTATATTAGTATAGTAGGTTTGTATTAGTATATTCGGCTAATTGTATTTTAAGACAGCCATTGGTTTTCGGAAAATCCAATATTATATACGATGTTATCAATGTGAGAGAAAACATATTTTTCTCATATACACAGATTACAGTTTTTGGAAAAAAGTTCCGACAGAAAAAACTGTTCAAGTTAAAATCAGAGATGTTAACGCTAAAGTCAATGTTTCCAACAAACGCCATAAGTGGTTTTGTTTTGAAATTGAATCATTTTTTTCCGGCTGTTCTCTGACAAATACTATGAAACTTTCGAAAAATGTAAAATTCTTTCTTTTTGGGCATGTTTTAAAGTCTCTGAGGTTTCAGTTTTACATAGCGCCCATCTAGAGTTGTTGGCAAAAAAAGTATCATGGTTTGTGAAATACGAAAGAGCTTTTTCTTGTTATGTCTGACAAATAAAGCAGCTATGCCTACCATATCATACATAAAAAATTAAACAAGGTATAAATATACAAATTACGAAAGCAAACCGGAAATAATTAAGAGATGTTATTCTGGAAAACGTTCAATTGGGGCACTTGCAGCAACCGATGTTCGAGAGGTACCGCATCTGCTTAGTTGGGTCGACCATCACTGGCTTCGGGACGGACTCCTCCGACATCGACATGTGCCTGCTTCCCGAGCGGGGGGTGCCTCCTCATCCTCATCCCCACCAGCATCAGTACCACCAGCACCAGCACCAGCACCACCACTACCACAACGAGAAGCGGACCGAGGCCCTGATCATTCTCACCCTGTTCAACGCGGTGTTGAAGGACACAGGTAACGAAAGCTGGGGGCCATGCCTTGCATTAGAGTGACCGTCTTTCGCAGAGGTTTTCCAGGACTTTAATCTGATCGAGGCGAGGGTGCCGATCCTGCGCTTTAAAGACATTACCAATGGGATTGAAGTCGATCTCAACTTTAACAACTGCGTGGGTATTAAAAATACCTATCTGCTGCAGCTTTACGCCCAACGTAAGTCATAGAGAATCGACAGTTTTTTGGTTTTTAATATTAATTGTACCAAGTACTCGTCAAATAGAATTATGAATTTATTTTCGCAAATTTCTGTTGCTTGGAGATATTCATTTGCCAACTCTACCTTATTTATAGATACATTCTATTGAGCAACTGAACCAGCTATGGTTCAATTTGGTGTTTGGTGTTTGACTTAGTACCTATATTTTATGTCTTAAACGATTTGAATTATACTTAAGGTGCTAGCTTGTATTCTTTTTTAAGGATATCCGTAAGGAATTAAACCCAAAAGCAGGTAATTACAAGTGAGTGTTATTTTGAGCGATTAAATGTACAAAAAAAATGATTTAGTTTTGATTTTTTTGCATAAAAATAATTATTTTATTCTTAGCTTTAGATAACTTTTAAACTTCTAACATATCATTGAGTAACCATCACCCGTATTCATAAGTTTTAACACCTGAAAAACCAATTCAAACCGAATTTAGAACTTTTACCCGTAACATTAAAAAAACCTTTACAATATATAATATATAATATAATATGAATGGTACAATAATCTATTTCAGCTCAGTTCCAACCGATTTCAAAAAAAACTTTCGGTTTGAATTTGTTTGAAAATTATCTTTTATAAAGTAAACTTAATTTCGGTTTTTATTTTACGATTCTTTTCTGTCAAACCGTTTTCTGGATCTCACGAAAAAGTAGTTATTGAATATGTCCCTAAATTCTGCTCATTGTTTTATTGGTGCGATTGGGGTTTGGTAATAAGTAGTCAGTTTTTAGTTGGTAATTAATTAAGAAGTAATTTATAATTTATTGTGTCACTTACATCTAACGTGGATTTGTTTAACAGATACTTCAATATTTTTGATCATTTTTAAAACCTATTTGTTCAGGGTATGGTTTAATGTGTTTTGATTGTGATCATTCCTCATCATCACTCGTGTTTTGTTAAGTGTGCTTCACCTGCATAGTATACTGCTCACATCAGACTATCTTTAACGCTCCACCTGACATTTTAGTGGATTGGCGGACACGACCGTTGGTGGTGATTGTGAAGCTCTGGGCGCAGTACCACGACATCAACGACGCCAAACGCATGACCATCTCGAGCTACTCGCTGGTCCTAATGGTGCTGCACTACCTGCAGCACGCCTGTGTGCCGCACGTCCTGCCCTGCCTGCACACCCTCTACCCGGAGAAGTTCCAGCTGGGGCAGCAGGACTGCCTCGACCTGGATCTCATCGAGCCGATCGAGCCCTACCAGGCGCTGAACAGCCAGACGCTCGGCGAGCACCTGCTCGGCTTCTTCAAGTACTACAGCAGCTTTGAGTGAGTCTGGCACTGATCTGTGACTGTAACCCATCGATGATCTGTAACTTATCCCCAATCGTTGGCCCACTGCAGCTTCCGGAACCTGGCCATCTCCATACGCACTGGCGGCGTCCTGCCGGTCTCCACATGCCGCATGGCCAAGAGCCCCAAGAACGACGTGTACCAGTGGAAGGAGCTGAACATCGAGGAGCCCTTCGATCTGTCCAACACGGCGCGCTCCGTCTACGACTATGCCACCTTTGAGCGTGTAAAGGCCGTTTTCCTGGCCTCGGCGCGTCGCCTCGATCACACGCTCGACTTGGCCACCGTCTTTCGGCCCATCCACCATGTGCAGGCTCAGGCACAGGCACAGGCACAGGAGGGCTTTCCCCAACAGCAGTTCGCCGACCACCAGCTGCACTATCCCAATCCCAGCCAGCCGCGGACTGCGGGTGGAGGTGCCGCTCCAGGCTCCAGCAAACTGAGCCCAGATGCGGCCACCACCTTTGCCGAACCGACTGCAGCGCACGTCGTCTAGTTGGAACAGAAACAGATCTGAAAGGTTGAGGACCTAATTTGATCTTCTTTACTTTTTGCATCTCTATATATTTAATCTCTTCCAGGTTATTTCCAAAACATGAAGATAAAACTAGTTAATATGTCCCTGCAATGTTAGATCAGAGCAAGAAACCTTGTAAATTGAAATTCAAATTCGAAAAATCGGAAATTACGAACGATTTGTGTGAGAACAACGCGAATGGAATAGAATTTCAATACATTTTCATGCACCCCTATCTTGTTAAATGTTATTATATTCATTTATTTATACTTTTATAAACTCAAATTGTTTTATCGGATTCCATCACTTATTGTAAACATTCACGGAGGTCTGCGATGTTCGTCCCTCCTGTGGTGTGTATGTATCTCTTTGAAAAATAAAATGTCACCCGAAAACGTAAACCCAAGTTCTGTAAAAAATAAATCAAATAAAACAACATGCAAACCAAACAAATAGTAAATATTTCCTAAGGTTTTCCAAACATACATTTTGAGTTAGTAAAAACTAGTTTTATAAAGTATTATTTTATGTTGCAACTTGCAATAAACATATCTCTGTCGAACTCAATATGAGGAGATTATATACATTTCTATTCCAGAAATAATGCTTAGGCCCCCTTTGGAAAAAAAGCCACATCCATTTGTTTTTCGCAAGGGAAAACTTAAATTCTTTATTTAGAATTTCCAAAAAAAATGTTTCATTTTCTTGAATCAAAGAGTCGCGTGGGGAAGAATTAACTCACAATATATAGAAAAAATATACAATTTTCATATCGTTTTAAAAACAATTAACAGGCATCTGTAACTGCGTTAATATTAACTAATATTAACCTTTTTTCTGATCATGGCCCTCTTTTACGTCGGTTCGGTACGTTTATAATTGTGTGTAGATGGGTTTTTTTTTGTAGGGTGGAAGATCGCAACGCGAATCCTAATCAATCATCCGATTTCCAATCTGAGCTGGAAATTTGCATCCGCGTTGGGGGCGCCAGCGTTCCCGTGCGATTAAAAATTGCGAATCCATAGTTTTGAATTGGATTTTGTTTCGTTTTGGATTTTTTTGGTTGTTTTTTTTTTGTTGTTTTGTTGTGTTTTGTATTTTCTGTGTTTGTTAGGATAACAAATGCATACAGAAATCGAAAGAGTCCAAGAATGTACGAAGTGTACAACGGTGAGCATGGGATCGTCGGTGTGAGTTAACCGTTTTTGGGAATAAGGTTAGAACAGGAGCAAAAGATTGGCTGCTGCACTGGAGGCCAGAAGGATGTTAGAAGGTAAGAAGGTAAGCCACTTGGTGAATACGTGTTATGGGCGGGAGTGGTTGCGTTTTGCGTTTGCGCCGTAGGCTCCGGCTGCGAATCCTGGTTGGCAAAACAAAGAAACGTCTCGAGAAGTTGTCCATCGTCGTCGTCGTTTCAAGGGCATCTGGTGTGGCGCCTTGCTGGCAGGTTGGCTCATTTGGAGAGCACTCGTGACCAGTGGCCAGTGGCCAGTGGTCAATGGTCAGTGGCCAGTCGCCTGGCCATGACCTCATGGCCCGCGGCGTTTCGGGAACATCTGCCTGTCTGTGTGGTCCAGTGGCTGCAGTGCTTCCTGGCAGCCTACACTGATCTGCTCTCGATCTCTCGACATTTCCTCCGCCTTCTCTAAAACTCACTCCTCATCTCGCCATCTCCATCTCCATCTTCATCTCCGTCTCTTTCACTGTCTTCAATGTCCCGCTCGTAGTCGTGTTTCTAGGTCGCGCTGTTTCCCGCATGTGTCGTTGTTCCCGTGATCGTCCTCTTTGCTTGGTTCCTGCTGCCTACTGATGCTACTCCTTGATGATGACTTCAAAGTTGAGTTTGTTGTTGTTTCGTTTGGGTTGCTTTTGCTTGTAATCGTTTGTAGTTGGTGCACCTCCGGCCGGATTCTCAATAAGGCTGTGAGAACTGGTTCAAACTGCGTTCGCCCGACTGCAATACACAAGGAAATCGACAGGGATATGGATTATTGGGTGTATATACTGAACGAAAACTACTTATCGATTCTTAACAATTCATTATTATCTAAAAGTACATATATTTTAGGCATTTTAGTAATTTTTTTATTGCGAAATAATAAATTTATTTATTAATTATCGATATTATAACACTATGAAACCCAATTATTTATACAATAGGCTTACTCCAGCCATCTTACATGGATTAAAAACTTTATACTTTAAAGGTGCACAAATTTGTGTTAAAAAAGAGAATTTTTTATAAACTACATCATAGCTTAAATTATTTAGGAGCGCAAATCACTTTTTTGTAAAAAGAAAAAAAATTTTAAGAAATTCAAACATTATAAATAAATAGTATTTATTAATTTAGCAACTAAAATTAACTAAAAACATTAAATACTAAAAAAAAAAAAAATAAAATAAAAAAAACCTTTATGGTAATACAAATATTTAAAAAAAAACTTGAAAATATTTTAACATCCAAAATATGTTAACTAATGAAAGAATATTGTTAAGTATGTATTTATATAAGGAAATTATGATCTTATTCATAATATTAATATTTAATGATCTATTTTATCTAGAACTACAATTAACGTTTTGTTACTTGCGCTATTTTAACATAATTAAAAGGGCCAGCTAAGTTAATGTCCTCTCCGATTTTTTTGCAGTGACCGAAATTGTAATGGATCATGTGAACCAACAAATATTAATAGATTTAGTTAAATACCCTTAAAAATATTTTATAAGTGTTGTCAGAAAACAAGCTTTTTATTTTTTAAATAAAAGGTTAAGTAAGGTAATATTAAATTAAATTTTTCCTAATTTTCCTAAATTTTAATCAGATTTTAAAGCGTTAAAACGGTTAACACATTTAACCCCATATTTGGATTCTTTAAATACTCCAATTACATTTAAAGGCTGAAAATTAAAATTTGTATTTCAGTTTTTCCAAAAAAAAAAAATTGTTAAATTCTTTTTATCGAAAAAGAATCGAACGTAAAACTACATTTTGATGTAAAGCTGTAAATTTTTAAAAAGTTTGGGGCTCAGTAGTTTTTAAGAATTCATTTGTAAAGAATTTAAAAAAATTTACTTAGAGATCACGCGCTTAAAGTTTATCATATCTGTGTTAATTTTTTTTCGAATAGACTTGAAATTTTAGGGACATAATAATAATTCTTATAATAATAGTTCTTAAAATGAGTTTTGGGAAGCAAATTTCAAACATATTTTCAGTCGTAAAATATATGTTCCCGGTAAATTATATAAATCGACTTCATTTCCATTTATATAAAATTTTAAAAATAATAATAATAATATTGCAAACTGGGTTATTTGCTAGATCCACAAAAGGCAAGGCTTTTAAGCAGAGCGAGTAATGCGGATGTACTGATCAAGAATATAGAGTATATACACTTTACAAAGTCGAAAATCCAAACCAAAACTATAATACCCTCTTAGGCGTATAATAGCTTATGAATGTTTTGTGCCTACTACGACATATAATTTTATTTAGTGGGCTAACATTTTTGCCTTTGTTAAACGGTGTAGAATCTAATTTTAGTACTAGTGCATTAACTGTAACGTTTAAGATTTCAGCACGCGCAATAGGTAAAGAAAAAAAACAAAAACAACAAACTCACCACGTTGAAGGCCACATCCTGGGAGAGCAAACCATCCATCTGTGATATTTGCCCAAAGTCCTGGGAAAGCTCCGGCTGCTGAGAAAGAGCAAATCCGCTGGGCTGCGTCATTTGCAGCGACATGGGCGCTGGCTGCTGGCTGAACGGAGTGGCGGCGCCAAGTACTCCTCCTCCTGCCGCTCCTGGTGCTCCACCAGCCTGGCCAGCCGTGACACGCGATTTTCCCGGCTTCTGAGACTTCTTACTGTTACTGCCGGCCAAAGAGCCTGATCCAGCTCCAGCTCCGGCTCCAGCGCCCACGCCCACTCCCGAATTGGCCGGAGAGGAGAAGTGACCGGACTGCTGCTGCTGCTGCATGGCCCGGTTCTGCTTGGCCGCCATGATGGCCTGCTGGTGCTGGTTGTAGAACCGCGGCGGAAGATTGCTCATGTTCATGAACATGCCAACGGGGACCGGCATGTTGCCCAGGGCTGCCGCTCCATGCTCGCTGGATATGTAGCCAATGGAGTCGTGGTGCAGGTGTGCAGCCGCCCAGCTGGGTCCCGTACCGCCGGCGCCACCGAAGTTGTTGTTGGTACCGGCACCACCACCAGCACCAGCACCTCCGCCGCCGCCTGTGCCCAGGCCAAAGCCCATCATAGCGTTGGAGCTGGGGGCGCCGTAGCCGAGGGGAGAGCCGCCGCCGTAGGGGCCACCGCCGCCGAACTGGCCGCCGTTCATGGTCTGACCGGGCATCTGGCGGTTGTGGCCGTATCCGCCGCTGCGGTCGTAAATGGAGCCGGGCACCATCACCTCCTTGGCATCGGCCGTCATGGTGGACATGAAGTGCGCACCGATGTTCATGCTGTTCACGAGCTTCTTGGGCTTCTGGAAGTGGATGAGCGACTCCTTTAGGTTGTTTAGCGAGCCCTCGACGAGCACCTTGCGGTCCTTGTAGAAGTTGAGCAGGTGGTTCCAGAGCTGCTGCTTGGCCAGCACCTTGGGGTTGCCCACGATGATGATGCCGTACTTGGCCCGAGTGAGGGCCACGTTTAGGCGCCGCGGGTCGTTGAGGAAGCCGATGCCCTGGCGCTCGTTGGAGCGCACGCACGACATGATGATGATGTCCTTCTCGCGGCCCTGGAACGCGTCCACGCTGGCAATTTCGATCTCCTGGTAGAGGCGCGAGTGCAGGCTGCCCTGGTATTGCATGTACTGCACCAGGTACGCGCGCTGGCCCTCGTAAGGCGTGATGATTCCAATTTGTTCCGGCTTGATGCCCGCCTTGAGGAACCGCGTCGTGATCTTCTCCACGTTGGCCGCCTCTGTGCGGTTGAGGAAGGAGGTACCGGAGCCGGCAATCTCCTCCTGACCCTGCGTGACCAGGAAGAACATTGGTCGCTCTGGCTGCGGCCACGGAAAGTCCAGCTTAAGGCGGCGGTCCTCCGCGCAGACGCCGTTCTGCAGCGAGCCCTCGTAGAAGAAGTTGGACGGGAACTGGGACAGCTCGGGGTGCATGCGATACTGCACCTCCAGACGGAACGGACGGATGCCCAAGACCACCAGGCGCTCGAACAGACTCTGCGAGAGGCCGGCACGGGCCGCCTTCTTGCACATGACCACCGGTCCCAGCTGGCAGTGGTCGCCCACGAGGATCAGCTGCTTGGCGCCCAGCACCACGGGCACCATGCACTCGGGCTCCGTCGACTGCATCGACTCATCGATCAGGATCGAGGTGAACTTGATGCGCGACAGCCGGCCATCCCCGGCGCCCACGCAAGTGCAGCAGATGACGTCGGCCGCCTCCAGCAGCTGGTTCTCGGTGCCGCGCTTCAGACTGCGGTAGCGCTTCTCGTCCGCCGAGCTCAGCTCGCCGGTCTCGTCCTTCAGCTGCTGGAGCTTCTTCAGCTCCGAGTTGGTCTCCATGTTGCGGATTTGGTTGTGCAGCGCCAGAAAGCTGACGGGACTGTCGATGGCCTCGCGGCTCTTGGCGCACACACGCACCACCTTCAGGTTGGTGCGGTGGATCTTCTCCGTCAGCTGGTCCACGGCCGTGTTGCTGGGCGCGCACACCAGCACCGTGCCGCCGTGCTGCTTCACCAGCTGGTACACGATGGTGGCCGAGGTCACCGTCTTTCCGGTGCCGGGCGGTCCCTGAATCAGCGAGAGCGGACGCTGGAGCGCGTGCTTCACCGCGTACACCTGGCTGCGATTTAGGTCCGGCAGATGCGGGGCGCTGTAGAGCTTGGGCTGCGGACCGCGGAACAGCACCTCGTCGTTGGCATCTGGACGGCCGTGGCCCAGCAGGCGCGAGTAGATGTAGTTTGACACCGAGTTGCGGTCCATGGCGAAGTTGCGCAGGGCGCGCGTCATGCGGTCAAAGGAGGTGCACTTCCAGATGAAGTCCACCGAGAAGTTGCTGGTGCACTTAACGGGAGCGTTTGACGAGGTCTTCAGCTCGAGGCCCACGTCGTCGCCGAAATTGTCCGGCACCTTGATCACGTGTCCGATCTCGTTCCACGGATTGAACAGCTCGCCCACGTAGCGCAGGCGCAGCTCGTCGCCGTGCATTAGCTTCATGTCCGAGTCGGTCTTGGCGAGCGTGAAGTAGGCGATGGTCTTCTTGTTCAGGCCCACGTCCCATCGCACCTCGATGTTCTCCTGGGTGGCGGACTCCTTCAGCTTCTTGTCGTAGTCGGCTTCGAGGCGAACCAGCGGCCCGAACGTCTTCTCGTACTGGTAGCCGTCCTCGTAGCGCAGCAGCACCTGGGCCGGCTCGGAGTCGATGCCCGGCTTCTCCAGATCCTGGAACGTGGCCTCGATATTGTCCTTCCACAGCTCCTCCAGCTTGTTGATCTGGGCGGCCGAGATTTGGCGCGCCCGCAGCTGACCCTGCTCGCTGGGCTGCTTCACCAGCCAGGGCAGAAAGCATCGGTCGGCAATCAGGGGCTTCCACTGCTCCTGGTCCCAGTTCATGTCCTTCAGCGAGTTCTGGGCGGCGCACGGCTGCCGGCAGAGCAGCACGACCACGGAGTCGGCCTTGGCCGGGATGAAACCCAGCACAAAGACGTTGCGGACGCCGCACGAGTAGCACTCGAGGATGGTCTCGCCCAGGGGCCCCTCGCCGTGCAGGGTCACCTCGCGGTGCTTCGCCCGCACCAAATGGTTGATGATGTGCGAGCCGGAAGTGCTGCCGCGTCCGTTGCAGAACCACTTGCGGCAGTTGTTGCACATGACCACCGTGGCAGGGTCGTGGATGCCGCAGTATTTGCACGCGTGCGCGGGCAGCTCCTTTACGTACGAGCTGCCGGCGTCGTCGTCCTCCTCCTCAAACTGCAAATCAGCCAAATCGTGAGTGATGCTGGCCAACCGGGGATGCGAATGCGAGTGCGTGTCGCCGCCAGAGCGGCGTGGCTGTAAAAAGGGGAGATTGGCCGTAGAGAATATTGTACTATAAAGTGGCCTAATGCCTGGGGCACAAACTCACGTGGAGCTCCAGCTGATCGCCCTGCGTCTGGCTTTGCGAGGTGGAGGGCATGGTGAAGTCGCGGTAGTCGTACTGCGTCGGCTGCGTGTCCGCTCCTGGCAGCAGCTCGTTGTCGTCCATGTCCAAAAACGAGAGCGCCGAGCTGGGCGCGTACGTGTCCACGCTCATGGCGCCTGTTGTTCCTCACCCAAGGTTGTTAATTTTGTTGTGACTGTGTGGTTCGGTTCTGCGTGCGGATCTGTAGGCGGATCGTGGTATGGATCGTGGGTGGACGCGGCGCCGCTTCACTTCCAACTTCCAACTACTCACTTGCACTTCCCGCCCGAACACGATTTGCTTGCCAGAGTCAACTGGCTGACTTCTGCTGTGGCTGTTTTCCAGGCGGAACGTGTACAAGATGATGGTTGTGGCGCGGTCAGTTTCTCAGACGCCTGTCGGTCGCCGCTTCCTCGAAAATGCGACTCCTCTGTGTTCAGAATCCAGTTCGTTTGAGAGTCTCACTTTCGAGAGGCTCACCTGGGGTAGAAAAAATGAAAGAATTGTCGCTTGTCCAACAAATTTGCCCGGCCTGTTGCGATAGAGCTGGATCACAACTCGATTGCCATTCGATACTATCGATAATTTATTCCACTTCGAAACCGAATAAAAATAATTCCCTTGGAAATTTAATTTAAGTGACCTTCTAGATAAAAATACAGTCAGATTTTGTTAAATATGTTTCGAACTAAAAGCAAAACCTTTGGTTTTTTGTTTTCAAAGATATTGAAACTAGAAATGGATGTTTCAAGTTCTTTTATGGCCTGATGATTGACAAAATTCTGATACTATCACCACTAGCACAGCTGTTTTCGGACAACTTCCCTTTCTGAATGTAACAGCAAAAAATAAATTTCATCTGTTCTGCACCGCAACGGTAAGAAAAATACCGTGGCAACACAATTAAAATTTAAATATTCATTATAGAGTGTAGTCGATGGTTTTTCCTAATAAAATAGTCGATAGTCTTATCGAAGATGTTCCATCGCTATGCTGCAATTAGTGTGACTGTGCCAAGGGCTCACTAAAAATACGTCTGGCCATGCATCGGTATATTATATCGGTAAAAACACTATAGATCAACAATTTAAAACCATTTCCACTGGGTCATATTTTAAATTTCCTTTAAGCCTTCCTGTCGTTCGCGTGGGTCCCCTTTTGGGTCCAGCAGGTGGCTTGTGTGTTTCCTTTTTAAGTGCGCGCAGTATTTGTGTTGAGAAAATGAAAAATTATAAAAACAGTGAACTCTAGTTATATTAGATATAATATTGTCAACAAATGTTTTCTAATGAATTTTTTATCCACAATTAATTTGTTTTAAGAAAACAAATAAAAACACTAAATAAAAACTTTAAAATCTCTAATTGATGCAAATAAAATTTAAGCAATTAACAATTAAGTGTTATTTCTAATACACTTTTTATTAAATTATAATAATATATATTAAAGGAAATTGAACGCTTATACTGGTACGACATTACTTGTATACTGCCTGAGTTTTTTTTTGGTAATAAGTTCACGGTCACTCTGCCTTTTTAACGTTAAATTCAAACATTGTTGTTTTGTTTAGAATATTGTGTTCATCCCGCTAATTTAAAATCATAAAGGTTTTGAGTTGTTACCTTTAAATGGTAAACATTATTTCATATAAACCTAAACCTCGCTTTTTTATTCCGTTTTTTCGTCAACTCCAATGAATGAGCAAAATAATAATTTTTTTGGCTCATTGATGTATCGGCCCCGGTGGTATTTTATCGAATGGTATTTTTTTACCCATTTCCGTCTTGTAGTTTACTATCGGGTATCGGGTTTTGTCAATTTTCTTCATTTATTGCTTATTGGAATAGTCAATCGTTTGTCTTGCTCGCAATTACTTAAAATCGTATAGTAAAAAAAAAGGAATTAGGCCAACAATGTATTGTTATAAACCTCTAATCAAACATTTTAATTAAACTAGTCTTTACATAGAGTATAATAGCCGGGTTCCATTGGCGCATTAAAACGCATTTAGCCTAATGCGAATTTATTTACATAGGGAATCCCGAAAGGCGCCATGCCGCATTTAAAATAAATGCGATATATAAATGCGATTAAAAATCATTCGCCTCGAACATTTAAAAAAAAAATACCAGAAAATACTTAAATAAAAATAGTCACCACAGCCAGTTCTTAAAATGCAATAGCAAAAACCATTTCTTTTATTCTCCACTCAATTGTTTTGATTGTTCCTTTGCATTTGGAAGATATAATTAAGTGTTAGAAATAATATATAATGAATTTACCTATTATTTTTCTTAAATGGAGTGTATTTAATAGCCTGATTCCATTGCCGCCTTAGTGGACTTTTTAAATGTGCCTGATTCCATTGGCGCATTAGCATTTAGCTAATGCTACTCCGACATGTGAGGGGCACGAACAGCTGATCTGGGTTTGTTTACTTTTGAATTTTGGCAAGTCCAAAAGAAAATAATTAAAACTAATGAACATGAGTGAGTTTACTAAACTCTGTAATGCTCAGCAGGACATCCATAATGCGACCGAGGCATTTGCCAACTTGGACGACAAGGAAGAAAAGCTGATTGCGTTGTTATGTCGGATTTGCAATGGAGTCCACCACAGTTCCTAAAAAGGGCAAGGATCCCCGTTTATGTGGGAGTTTATTTATGCCAGAGGTCCAGCAGTAATGCATTGTGGTACTACGAGCAGAATTTGCAGCGTGCGCTTTAGTTTTCAGTCATTTTTATACAAAATAGAATTTATATTCAAAAGACATCAAAAATTGCGCCAACCTTGCATATAGAAAACAGCTGTTGTAGTGGTGGCACGAACAAAACATCGTTCAACATCGGTATTTTCCAGTACTTTTTCAATAAATGGTTTTTAATCGCATTTAAAAATCGCATTAATTTTAAATGAGGCACTTAGCTTTATGGGATTCCCTGCGTAAATAAATGCGCATTAGGCTAAATTCGTTTTAATTGCGCGGCAACGGTAAGAAAAATACCGTGGCAACACAAAATTTAAATATTCATTATAGAGTGTAGTCGATGGTTTTTCCTAATAAAATAGTCGATAGTCTTATCGAAGATGTTCCATCCCTATGCTGCAATTAGTGTGACTGTGCCAAGGGCTCACTAAAAATACGTCTGGCCATGCATCGGTATATTATATCGGTAAAAACACCATAGGTCCCCTTTTGGGTCCAGCAGGTGGCTTGTGTGTTTCCTTTATAAGTGCGCGCAGTATTTGTGTTGAGAAAATGAAAAATTATAAAACAGTGAACTCTCGTTATATTAGATATAATATTGTCAACAAATGTTTTCGAGAAATCTAATGAATTTTTTATCCACAATTAATTTGTTTTAAGAAAACAAATAAAAACACTAAATAAAAACTTTAAAATCTCTAATTGATGCAAATAAAATTTAAGCAATTAACAATTAAGTGTTATTTCTAATACTCTTTTTTTTAATTATAATAATATATATTTAAGGAAATTGAACGCTTATACTGGTACGACATTACTTGTATACTGCCTGAGTTTTTTTTTGGTAATAAGTTCACGGTCACTCTGCCTTTTTAACGTTAAATTCAAACTTTATTGTTTTGTTTAGAATATTGTGTTCATCCCGCTAATTTAAAATCATAAAGCTTTTGAGTTGTTACCTTTAAATGGTATACATTATTTCGTATAAACCTAAACCTCGCTTTTTATTCCGTTTTTTTCGTCAACTCCAATGAGCAAAATAATGATTTTTTGGCTCATTGATGTATCGGCCCCGGTGGTATTTTATCGAATGGTATTTTTTTACCCATTTCCGTCTTGTAGTTTACTATCGGGTATCGGGTTTTGTCAATTTTCTTCATTTATTGCTTATTGGAATCGTCATACGTTTGTCTTGCTCGCAATTACGTAAAATCATATAGTAAAAACAAAATAAGCAAGGAATTAGGCCAAAAATGTATTGTCATAAGCCTCTAATCAAACATTTTAATAAAACTAGTCCATTACTAAGAGTATAATAGCCGGGTTCCATTGGCGCATTAAAACGCATTAAGCCTAATGCGCATTTATTTACACAGGAAATCCCGTAAGGCGCCATGCCGCATTTAAAATAAATGGGATAAATAAATGCGATAGATAAATGCGATTAAAAATCATTCGCCTCGAACATTAAAAAAAAATACCGGAAAATACTTAAATAAAAATAGTCACGACAGCAAGTTCTTAAAATGCAATAGCAAAAACCATTTCTTTTATTCTCCACTCAATTGTTTTGATTTTTCTCTTTGCATTTGGTAGATAACATTAAGTGTTAGAAATAATATAAAATGTTTTTACATAAAATGTATTTAAATGAAGTGTATCTAAAATTCAATGAAAAATCTTGATTATTATCGATTGCCGTTTATCGATACGCGGCTTCCAGCCACCGTCGCCCAAAAATGTTATTGCTTGCGTCAAATTTGTGTTTAATTTTTAATTTGTGATATTTTGTGTTCATTTGTGTTCATTTGTGACTCTATTTGTGCGTGATTGAAGAGAAGTAGTCAGGTCAGTACCAGATATTGTTTTTTTTTTTGTAAGATTTTTTAAAAATTTATTTTTATTTATTAAAGACTTAGGAAAAATAGAATCAATGGCTACACCACCCAAAATTCATAAGAAGCGCTTTGGGGATTTTTCCCTAGGCTTGTTAGATTTTCCTATATGATAAATGGTTGTATTTGTTGCTAAAAAATCAATCTTTGGAACCGTGTTGCGCGTTAAAGCAGAACATTTGTAGCACTTTATGCCTGAGACATCAGATACTTGGCGGGCGCCACCTATGGGCGAGTAGACCTAGGTGGGGAAATCGGGTGTCGTTCTTAGCTTCTAGTGTTGGCTATGCAGATCGACAGATAACGCCACCTAAACTTCGATTGTTTGGTAGGGGAAACTAAGAAGAAAACTTTTCAGATTATACCTCTCCAAATACCGAGTAACGCTAATATATTGGACAGAAATTAATCAATAAATTTTCTAGAGAATTACCAAATTGAAATAATTTTGTGTTTTTTTCAACATCCTGACCTCGAGCCGGCTAACAATTAATATACTTTGGAAAGGTCGCCAAAACCAACTATGTAAGTAAAAAAAAGTAAAATCGGGTGAAATCGACCAGAAATCAAAAGAATTTTTTTTACATTTACAATTAAACAACAAATTTTTTTTCCACCAATTTTGTTTAACGGTATATTCATCTTCAAACATAAGCATCCGTACATAAATCTTATGATTTTTGAAGAAGTTGTTATTAAATCGCTGCTTAATCAGCCATTAGAGATCATAGGAGAGAAATTTAGTTTTAGTTTAGTTTTATAAAAATCGGTCGACTATATCATATAGCTGTCATTGAAAATAACAAGATCAATAACAACAATCAACACAACTTAGCTGTTTTTAATCCTCTTTAGTCTGTAATTTGTTTATTTTATTAAAGTGTTACTATATTCAGCAGCAGACCTCCAGCCATTTGCTTTAAATTTTTCAACGGCTAATCCTCTCTTCCCCAATAAAACGTTTGACTATCCAATATGTTGATTTCAATGCAACCCAGCCTATCAAAACTTTTACAAATCTTAAATAACACAATGCAGGTATATCTTTTCCCAAAAACTTGAACTTACTCTGCATATATACATTTAGTAAAAATTTCCTGATGAAAGGGAGTATCAACGGGTGCTACAGCGCCGGGGAGCCGAAACACTGCGCGGGAATAATATCTACAAAAAACATTAAAGACGGCCCAACTGAAAATGTACATGCTGTGGAGGTTTTCATCCCAGGTAAGTGGTTTTAACAAACTTTATTTAACTTCTAAGTTCCCCAACACGAACGTAGACAACGCATTTTTTTGAGTAGGAAATTTCCGAGTCCGTCCGCCAAAAATCTATTTTGCAGTACATGTCGCCAATCCATTATCTTCCTAGGATATGAAAGGCAATGTGGAATTAGAAGAGCAGTGGTAAATGTTTCTATTTCTGTGCCAGACACTGTAAGTGCGCTTCCCCGTTCCTTTGACTCCACTCATGTAATCCAAGTTCAAACTTGAGTACTCTCATAATTTTATGACGGAAGGGACGAATTACCTTTTATCGCAGATGAATCTGACCGAGAAGCCGTTGAAGAGCTTTTACGACAACAGTTGTATACCCAACAAGTTAACCAACAAGAAGAGGACTTAAATCATGGCGGTCATGAAACTTTATTAGAAAACAACAATACTGAGCTTCAGCGTATTGCTTTGGCTCCTGGAGAAGGCCACCGTCCAACAATTCTGACCCTAGATCGAGATGCGGAAGACCTACCATTCCCAACTGTATCTCGCGGTGTAATTTTGTCGGCAGACTTTTTCATTCTGAAAGGTCTTCGTTTCGCCCCAGCTCATTGGGAAGCTGAAAAAAGGTTATAGACATGATAAGACAATTTGGGTTGCCTACATTCTTCATAACTCATTCCGCTGCTGAATCTAGATGGAATGAGCTTGTTTGCGCACTTAGCCCGTTAACTTAAATTGAAGTCACTAGTTGTAGGGCGAAAGCGGGAGCCAATAAAGCTTTCGTCCGTTCGCTCTTGCGAATTCGCCCCGTCTCTCGCCACCTTAGCATAAGTTAGGTCTAAGAAAAATTATTGGAACATTAAATTTAGTGATTATTTGAACTCCATCGAAACCACTCCCTTTTGTCGTCGCATTTTCGCAAACTTTTAGAGTTTCGCGTTCGTTAATACAAACTAGTATTACATTTTCAAAGCTATTAGTTATTTTATCCCTTTTGTTGGATAACAAAATTATTAGTGAGGACGAAGCGGCAGCTCTTTCGAGCCCTGAAAAGCTCGATTAATCCGTTCTAACCCAGTAACATGCATTAGGTTCCGACAATTGCTAAAACTGTTCAAAAGTCCCGAGATATTTGGCGAGTATACCCTAGTCCATTATTATTGGAGGATCGAGTTTTAGTACAGAGGATCTCCGAACTCTCGTGGCATGTACTGGCTTTCTGAAGCTCCAAAGCTGGACGGGGCAGAAAATTGCGATAAATAATTTTATTACTACCAACGGCAATGATCCTGAATTGCAGGAACTCATTCAATAGCAGCGCCATAAGCACAGTTCTTCTTGTTTAAGAGAACTGCGTGGCCAAGAATTCTGCCGATTCAATATACCATACCCTCCAATGCCAGAAAGTCTGGTTTTATATCCATTGGAAGAAAATGGTACCAATGAACATTATAAACAATAGTTCAAAAAAATAAGAGCTTTTAAATTCTAGATCCGATGAAGAAGCAGTCGCATTTAATAATTTTGAACTTTAAAATTACATTTGAAGAATATAAGTTCGCCATTCGGTCCAGTTAAAAAGCCTCAGATATTTCTTCGTCGCAATTTTTCCGACAGGCTTTTAAATTCTTACAATAAAATATTTTGGGATTACATAGATCAAATATGGATATTCAATTTATCCTAGACGCGTACGCCTGTTGTAGCTATATAGTTAACTACATTAACAAATCCAACCGTGGCGTGTCGCAACTCCATCGCGAAATAATGACTTTAATAAGTCATGGGAATATTTCTGTTAAAAGAAAATCTCGGGAGCAAATTCATAAACGCTACGGAGATATCTGGCCAAGAAGCAGATACAACATTTTGAGGTTACACATGTCAGAGGCTGGCGAAGAAAATATTTTTAGTAACACTTGCCATCCAGATAAAAGAGTGCGGATAGTATGATCTAATAGGGAAATAGATCAGCTTCCTGACAACTCAACTGATATCTTTGAGAAAAAACTGTATTGATCGGTACGTCCAAAGGCATGAGCAATTAGAGTCAAAGTGTCTTGCAGAACTTGCGGCTTGGAAAAAATTTGGCAAGTCAAACGCACGATCAGAAAGGTCCAACGACTTTCGATCGACTTGGAAGCAGACGATGAAAACGCTAACAAAGTTACCCACTTTTAGATGGAACTGGTAGTGTGAAAAGACGAGTGCATGCATTAATTCTTAGATGGGTTCGCTTCAGCATCAACTTTTCCCCATCTGATTATTTAGATTTAGAGAGCATGTAATGCTTTTCTTCCCGTGGAGGAGTGAGGGAAGGGACCTTATTTTAAATGATAATGAAAGAACATTCGGAAAAAATGTTGAAATAATCAAGGCCAACAAAGAGCAATATGATGTTTTTGATGATATGGGTTTGCAGATAGTTGTTCAAGATTTGCAAAATTAAGCTTCCTGGGGCAACTGATTCTGCAAAGGTTTTACTTTGTACTCCTTCTGGAAAAGCTGTTTTTGGGATTAGAGGCCTTACGCTTCATTCGGTTCACTACCGGTTAATCATCATCAATCATCAGGTCCCTTAAGACCCTTAATTAGTGATTCCATGAACGCTATGCATTTCCATGGTCGGATCGAAAATGCTTGGGTTTTTAGATTAAAGACTTCGTTAGAACTCCAGATGTAATTTTTAAGGGTAAATCAATAATAGTGTTTGGAGATCTGAAGCAGCTCAGCCCAGTTGGAAAAAAAAATGGTAATAATCCCTACAACATTATTGCCGGAGCTAACCGTTGGAATAATTTTAGGTTTCTTGAGCTTACAGAAATAATGAGGCAGCGCGAAGATCACGCGTTTGCTTTGGCATTGAATAATATGTCCGAGGCAAAACATAACAGACGCAGATGTATAGCTTCTTAGGCAAATAGTGGTTTCACCTACCGAGGTCCCCGATGACGCAATTCATTTATTCTGCTCTAATGATGAGGTTGCCCAGTATAACACCTTAAAGCTTGCCCAAATTTAGACTGAAGAGTTCTGCCATAGATACTGTTACATGGTCAAAATAATTACCTGCACTACGGGACTAACCGTGAACAGAAAGGGTTGACCTTTGGGTTAAGAACAGGTACAACCCCAGCCTATATATTCACATGTATGCCTAATCCTCGGATTAGTCGGTGAATGACAGTTGCCGAAGGTAAGTGAATTGAAAATCAGTATTATTTTTATTGTGTGTTAATAAAGTATAAACAACGTTATATTTAACAGTGAAAGTGTAAAAACAGTAAGCAAAGTATCGCCCCAAGAGCGTGCAAGTGATTTAAAGTAACATATTGATTGTACTATTGATTTGGTAAGTTTCTTTTAGTAAAAATAGGAGAATAAGGTAATTTTGTCAAATTTATTTAATATAAAATGATAAAGTCTTATTAACATTTTATTTTATTGATTAACATTAACTTTTTTGACAATTTAATTTATTACCGTATTCTCTCAATAAATGTTTTTATTTATTTGGTTTGATCAAACGCAAAATAATTTATCAGATAACTATAAAATTGTATAATGCTGTACTAAATTTATGTTAAACATGAATGAAGCATATATAAATTTACATTAATTTAACAACCACTTTATTTATTTACATCATATTTTTGAACATCAAAATATAGAGAATGCCCCGCGTATCTTCATTGAGTCAGGAACAACGCCACCAAGCCACAGTACGGCCATTGAATTCGTGCTAGGGAACGCACATCGTGGACCAGAGCGCCAAACTCCGAGGAACGCAGACGACAGCAGTTGGAGAATACTGCTAACCGCATTTGCTAATCGCGCTACCTGGAGATCAAACGAGGAAAATCGCGAACCAGAGCGCGAACAGGACGCTATAACGCACGCGATTGCCAGAGCAAACTCCGAGGAACGCAGACGACAGGACTTGGAAAATACTGCTAACCACAGTTGCTAATCGCGCTACCTGGAGATCCAACGAGGCAAATCGCGGAACAGAGCGCGAACGCTATAGCGCACGCGATTGCCAGAGCAAACTCCGAGGAACGCCGACGATAGCAGTCGCAAAATACTGCTAATCGCGCTACCTGGAGGTCAAATGAAGATAATCGCGGACCAGAGCGTAGGCCATGGATAAGACTAGAGTAAGAATTTTTGAAACAATTTTTAAAAGAACAAAACAGTTTTAATTCAGAACTTTACTTGAAGAAACGTAAATAACGCAAATAGCCTTTAAAAATACGATATATAGCACGTAGCTTTAGTCGTTTGGTAGTTGTGGGCGTTCTTGCTTTTTTAGCCGTTTTTTCATTTCACTCCATCAACCCCAATAGCTCCAATACTCGAAGAATTTTCGTTCGCTCTTTTACACCCATTTCTACTGAACCAATAGACTTTCTAAAAGTCTTGGTATGCACAAACTTTTATAAAAGCGATACCTTTTAATTGCTTTATTATTTTTTAAGATCGAACTGTTCTTTGCAAGGTAGATGTGGGCGTTCTTGCTTTTTTAGCCGTTTTTTCATTTCACTCCATCAACCCCAATAGCTCCAATATTCCAAGAATTTTCGTTCGCTCTTTTACACCCATTTCTACTGATTGCTTTATTATTTTTTAAGATCGGACTGTTCTTTGCAAGGGTGTACAATTTTGTGCCAACGCCACTGGAAGTTTTGTGTTACCAAATGCTCCAAATGCTTCGGTCAAGTATGATACTGCTGCATTCAATTCTGGCTTAGTAGAATCATATCAAAATCTGGACGCTTTCCTTTGGAGGTTGTGTGTGACTTTTCCTACTGCTCCGGAAAATAATTACCAGAAAAATGATTGCTTATCAGAAGAACAGGAGGAAATGGAAGGAATGTCGACAATTTCATTGATAATAACCAAAAATATGCAGAAAAAAAAGCGTCCAATTGCAAATCAGTAAGCTGTCCACCAAACCCATACTTTTTAACTGAATTGGTGCAATATTGTGACAATATTTAATACTATGGACAAATGTAATGAAGGCAAAATTCTCTTCTAAGTATGATGTGGGATCTTCGGGATCTTCATATTTTAAGGACATGCGTTATTCAACCGACCAGTACGATCATATAAATGTGTGGTTCAACATTTTCGGTGCATTGAAGCCCGTTTTCATACAGAAAATAAAGGAGAACGTTCTGCAAAATAGAAAAAACCTTTGGAGGACAATTTAAATGAATACGATTTGGAATATCTTTTAAAAGAAGAATATTTTGTTATTGAAGACGAATAAAAAAATAATAATAATAATAATAAAGGGAATAAAAATAATGAAGGTAAAAATATTGGCTTACAGGACGGAGCTAAGCCAAAGCCAAGAGGAAAATATCCTTGACCACATTGAAGCAAAAAGGACGAGATACTGTACAACAGCGGAGCGTGGGTCCAGCGTGAATTTGAACACTGCCAATCCGATTCAAAAACACATGCCCATTCGACTCCCTATTAGAAATATTGTCGACCGCGTAAATGGACAATTTTTTCTACAAGCACCAAATGGATTGAATTTATACTGACAACCAAACAGTGTTCTTTTTTAAAACACATTCCGCCAAGGGAATTTCTTCTGGCCTCTACTGCGATAGAGGGTTGATCTTAATCAGCTTTGTTGAGAAAAAACCCGGTTGTATAATGTGACGCAAATATATGATTATTTAAAAAAAGCTTTCAAAACGGTATAATATTTCCCATTTTAAGAAAGGCTGTTTCAGAGCTGCTTTTTACTCCATAGACAGAAGAACTTTTATATAGAAGCTCAGCAATATTGGTGTATCTTCTAAGTTTCTAAAAGTTCACCAGAGCTTGCAGCAGTATGGGATGGAGTGGTTCAGAACTGGAGCGGGAGTCAAGCAAGGATTTCTACTTAACCCCCTTCTGTTCTCGCATTTTTTAAACGACATCACTGGCCATAACTTGCAGATGTATATCGCTGTTGGGTAAAAAAGACGTTTAAAATGAGTAGCAAGTACAAGCTCTTTAGTGGCGTAATGCGGTCAATCCTTTGTTACGGCGCGCACGTCTGGGGCATCGCCCCTATGAAGAAGTCCAAAACCTGTTAAGTTTCTTCCTAAAAAGATTTTTCACCTGCCCAGATTTACCCCGAAGAGGATGCATATTTTTACAGCTGATATGCACTTAAGGTATATTCAAAAGTTTGTAAGCATGCCCGAACAAAGACTGCCATATATCCTTATTTGCTGCAGGAACAGAAGTGCCCGATCTGCATCAAGAGGGGGCAGGAAAACGTCGTGCACATTTTGCGGGAGATCCGCCTGCTGCATTTTGGCAAGGCGCAGCTGCAACTATATTAGCCAGGCACTCAAGGATCGTAGCAACATTCTGATGGAAGAATTTTAAATATTTCTAGTAACGCCGCCAAACTAGGTGGAACGATCTGATATCTGAGGAAGACCCGGGAAGTCAGGTGTAGTACAGTGAACAGTTTTGAATCAGGGAAAGCGACGGTTAAAATAACAATGTTGATATATACCTACTCCTTTATTGTTTGTTAACAACTTCACGTCACCGGACGCAGACGTGTAAATTAAATTTGTCCTGAAGACGGTTGCCAAAGAGCATCCGAAATATATTGACAAATAACCAAAATTAAAAAAATTGTGTTAATTGTGTCACTTTAAATGTAAATTTGTAATGCCGTTTCCTCAATGTATTTTTTATAAATAAAGAACACACTACTACTACTACTACTATATGATTATTTATAAGTCAAGTGGTTCAAAACGCCGATCGGATGAAATGGTCGAGACAAATAATTGCGAAAACCAGGCGAAATGATAATAGATTGAAACTTGTAGACGCTTAACAAATTACTAAGGAAATGTAATACCATTAACCCAAAAACGGAGTAGTGTGGCCGTATATTTTATTTTTTTATTTGGTTGCTAAATTCCAATTTGATCCATACATTTTTGTGTATCCGTATATCCTTACGAATTTCATTTGGTTCCTAAATTCCAAATTCATCCACACTTTCAGTGTTGCCGTATATTCTTACAAATACCATTTGATTCCTACATTTTAAATTGTTTTAAATACGTATCCAAGATTAATATACTCTGCAACTCAAAACAATTATTGAAAACAAAATCCCATTTCTTAATTTTTCAACCATTATAAAGAAATTTATACCCGCCATGGCAACCGCCGCTTTAAATAAGTTTATTTCAATTTCCAATCGTCTGAGGCATTCTGTGTATGAAAAGTTTCCACTAACTACTGGGTTTAATATTGTTTACGGGTTTTCTTACTGAGGTAGTTCCCAGGTTATCATCCCGACTACTGATTAAAGTTTTCGCTTTAAGAAAGGGGGAGTGGGGAATGGCCAAGATAAAATAAATAACACCGAGATATTTCAATTTTATTATCTGTATAATTTATTCTCTAAGGTTCTCTAAGTTCACATTTATTTCAATTTATCCTATGGTTCAGGGCACTATCTATAGGTTTTTCCTTCGCTAACCTTTTCGCCATGTTGCCTCGCTTGAAGTTAACCGTGTTCGCCCGCGCGCGTGACCACCTCGTTCGAAAGCCCGGAGAGAAGGGAGCGAGCTTGATCGCTGTGTGGCGTTACGTGTTACATTTTCCCCTTTCCTACTTTTTGGGATTTTCAGTATTTTATCGGTCTATGCTAAATATCAGTTGCCCCTGCCACCTGGTTCTAACTACGGAGCTGCCACCCCGGGCGGGCGGTTCAGAACTCAACTTATACAATCGGGGTTTTTTACCAAACTTAAAAATTTTGTTTTAACGGTCGGCTTTTTGTCGCTTACACCTTACAATCTACCAAATAAAATATAAACTAAGTACCAAAATATAAACTAAAATACAATTTAATTGCTTGTCTCTTTATTTAAGGAGAATGTGATGTCCTAGTCTCATATTGGGTCGTCACCAGTATTTGGTTGATCTGTTTCTACGATTATCTACGGAGATTTTACGAGAATTGACCTGGATCTACTTATCCAGTATTTAGATGCCCATCTAGATTTCTTAACAGAATGTATATAAAAAAAATGTTAAGGTCAAGGTTTAATAATAATATAGCGACGAAGACAAGACAACGCGATACTGCGTATATACGATGGAAAGGAAACAAAGGTATTTACGACTGCTTGCTTTTCTAATATCTGGATAATGGCAAAAATTATACCCGTTCCCAAGGCTCATAATGAATATAGACCTATATTTATATTGTCATTTCATTCATTAATGAAAATTTATAAGCTTTACAACTGCAATATTAGATATAAAAGAGAACATCAGACAAAAGCTCGTCTGTTCTACGTCCCATCAAGCGAACCAGGCTACATCCCATCACGCTAAGCAAGCTGTTCTGGTATCCACCGCTCCTGTCATCCCTTGTTTGTGCGAGAAACCCTGACGCTCATTCCTTACTGCCAAGTAACTTAGATCAGTCACATGTCACATGTGCACCTATGTTCTTTTCATCAGTATGGGCTTAAGACAAGTTAATAATGTATTCAATGATTTATATAAGTTCAAAGATTTAGTATTTCTTAGTCCCGATATTTATTTTTCCTTAACTGAATGAAATTTACCTATCAGCAACTGCAAAATTCATCATATGCCATTGCTACTATCATTAGATTTTTATAGTTTTAAGCCTTCAGCGGATAATTTTTCCAAGTTCATTTGCCTTTGTTCTATCAGAAGCGATATTCTCTTAGTTGACTGGCAATTAGTTCTTTCGCATTTCCGAGAGATTGGAATAGGCACTTGCAACACAAACGAGAATTTGAGTTTTTAAATAAATTTCTTTACCATCAGTACATAGCAGACGTCGAGAGGATTGTCAGATCTAAAAAAAACCTTGATAACCATAGGTTCTTTGACTGTTTGACGATTCTACCACCCTGATTGCGATGGAATTCCTAATTTCAAAGCTATTTGGGCGTATTGTTGCCTACAAACTTTTGTTTCTTCTAAAAAGATAAATAAGCAACTGTCAACATGGTTTTGTATCAACCACGACAAACCTAGCAGTGTTCAGTAACTTTCGCATTATTTTTATAAATGATGAACCGTTTATGGTAAATGCGCATTAGTTCGATTCCAGGAAAATTTATTTTAATGGGATTTTGACCCAACTGCTCATTTGTATGTGTGTATGGATGTGAATAAATGGTGACCAAGAAAATATCTTGTTTAAATCCGTTTTAAAAAAACAAGCAATTAAATGCGTATAAATAAAGTTATTTCGCATTACTACTTCAAAAATTTTTACTTGCACTTGCACTTTCAAGAAACTACGAAATGAGCGTGCTTTCTGTTAAGTGATGGCATGCCACCGATTTTAAGGCGATAACGATCAATCTATCGAAATTTCGAACACCTCTAGCATAGATCTTACAGTATAACATTTAAGCGAAATGAAACTTAAAATAATTCCTTTTATTATTAGATGTTTAACAATAAGCAACTAATTCATACATTGTATTGTTCACCACTAATATTTTATCAAAATGTTTTACAGAAATGGTTTAAAGGGAGCTAGAAAATTTTAGGTAAAATGGACTACATTTAATAAGGCTATAGATCCAAATAATAGTCCACCCTTAACCTTAAAAGTAGAAAAATAGTCCATATTTTGAGAGTTTTAGGTAATGCGACACCTAAAGCTGAAATATTATAAAAATAAGTTTACTTTTTCTCTGGGTGTGGGCACATAAATTCTTTACAGCGTATAAATTTGAAAATTTCTTACAAAAAGTTAAACGAAGCGTCAAGAAACCGAAGATCATTTTGGAACAAATAGAAACAAAATTGTCTGTGTACAAAACTGTACAAGAAAAACTAATAGATTTGGAAATATTAATTTAGTAATTTTATGATTTCTATCAAGATGCCGAACAATATTTATTGCATCAAACCTAATATCCCATTTAAAATTTTGAAATTGTTTAAAAAAGATAATGGTTTCTATGTTGAAGGCCACAGATTTTCAAATATATAGTACTTTACATAATATACAGAAATTTTGTAACCAAAAAACAACGGCCAGAACTAGAAATCAGTACAAACCAAGAAAAAGTTTTAAAAAAAGAAAATACAAGCCAAGAAGAAATTTTAATAGAAGAAAATACAAACCACGAAGAAACTTTTAAAGAAAAATATACAAACCAAGACCAATGTTTTTTTTTTTCAAAACTAAGAGAACGCTTTAAAGAAATTCTTAATGAATCGGGGCGATCCATTTTAGAAGGGGGAGAGTTAACCAACCCGTGAAACCGGGCCATTTAAAATTTCGAAATTGTTTAAAAAAGATAATGGTTTCTTTGTTGAAGGCCACAGATTTTCAATATATATGGTTTTTTTGACACACCAGTCTTAAGTTTATCTTTGGGTATTCTTCTCACTGATTGTAATTGGAACAGTGAAGAAGAATCATGTTCTGTTGATCAAATATGTTATAAATATGTTTACATTCCCTTCAATGACAAAGTAGTATTAACTCCTTTGTTACACACTGTTAAGTAAGTTATAAATTAAAAGCATTTTTAAAAAAATGTTTTTTTTTTTCACAATTTCCTCGAATCCGTTTATCTTTCGCGTATTCGTGTCGTGCGTTATACGACTGCGCCCCTCGGTCGGTTGGGCGGGAGGTGGGCTCTTACGCCTGGGATTTGCGCGCGACAAACCTTAATTAACATAAAAATAAATTTATAATTAAAAAAAACTGTTGGAGACAATTACAAAGCTAAGGTACGGCTTTTTACAAAATACCGACTATTAACATTTAGCAAGTGAGTGTCAATTTGAATTATTAAATTAAAGTAGTTAAGTAAATGTAATGTTCCATAAAACTATTACCAATTTAAGCAATATTTGCGTTTTCAAAGTTGTTAATAATAAGTTGTTTTTATAAAAAAATGCTAACATAATTTTTTTCGTTTCAAGTAAAATGGATCAGCATATGCCCAAGTTTACTTTCACCCCAGTTCCCCTCGAGGCGCCTTCCACTTCCTCTTCCTCTTCGGAGGTCGAGGTAAGAGTTAGAATGCTCGAAAGGGAAATCCGAGAGCTCAAGGGGAGGTCGTGGAGGTGAAAAGCCTTATGACGGTTATGCTAGAAGCCAACTGCCAAATGTTGGCGATATTAAAGTAGATGGGACCGGCAGATACTAAATTGCTTCCCCAATTCCCTTTGACTTCCTATGAACAACTCAAGGAAGTCGACTCCCAAATAACTGGGAATGAACTTAAATATGTAAGTGTTTTATAAAAAGCCTAAACATTTCTCTCCGAAAAAGTAAAACTTTTCGTAAACTGGAAATCATTAATATTTCAAAATTATATTGATTATTTTATTTTTCAGATTGCATTATTCAAAACACTTTTGGAGGACAACCTGCCAAAAAATTTTAGTAGAATATTAAGTCCAAGCTTAATAATAGAAGAAAATACAAACCACGAAGAAACTTTTAAAGAAAAAGATACAAACCAAGACCATTCGAATCATTCTAAATGTGTTCTTTTGAAAGGGATCATTATTCATTCTTTAGATGTGTAACGCAATGCTTGCTTTGGAAGCTATCCAGGAAGGTTCCCGAGGATCGTTTCTAAGTTCATTCTAACAGTCGCTGTAGAATGCTTTTGGAGACAATGACAAAGCTAAGGTACGGCTTTTTACAAAATACCTACTATCTGCTATCACTATTTACATTTTAGCAAGTGAGTGTCAATTTGTATTCATAAATTAAAGTAAAAAAGTAAATGTAATTGTTTGCGCACTTGGCGCTTGTATTTGAAATCTCTAGTTGTAGGTCGAGAGCGGGAACCAATAAAGCTTTCGTCCGTTCGCCCTTGCGAATTCGTCCGTCTTCCGCCACCGTAGCATAAGTTAGGTTCTAGGTCCGTACATAAATCTTATGATTTTTGAAGAAGTTGTTATTAAATCGCTGCTTAATCAGACATGAGAGATCATAGGAGAGAAATTTAGTTTTAGTTTAGTGTTCATCCGCGCGCCTGACCACCTCGTTCGAAAGCCCGGAGAGAAGCGAGCTTGATCGCTGTGTGGCGTTACGTGTTACATTTTCCCCTTTCCTACTTTTTGGGATTTTCAGTATTTTATGGGTCTATGCTAAATATCAGTTGCCCCTGCCACCTGGTTCTAACTACGGAGCTGCCACCCCGGGCGGGCGGTTCAGAACTCAACTTATACAATCGGGGTTTTTTACCAAACTTAAAAATGTTGTTTTAACGGTCGGCTTTTTGTCGCTTACACCTTACAATCTACCAAATAAAATATAAACTAAGTACCAAAAATATAAACTAAAATACAATTTAATTGCTTGTCTCTTTATTTAAGGAGAATGTGATGTCCTAGTCTTCATATTGGGTCGTCACCAGTATTTGGTTGATCTGTTTCTACGATTATCTACGGAGATTTTACGAGAATTGACCTGGATCTACTTATCCAGTATTTAGATGCCCATCTAGATTTCTTAACAGAATGTATATAAAAAAAATGTTAAGGTCAAGGTTTAATAATAATATAGCGACGAAGACAAGACAACGCGATACTGCGTATATACGATGGAAAGGAAACAAAGGTATTTACGACTGCTTGCTTTTCTAATATCTGGATAATGGCAAAAATTATACCCGTTCCCAAGGCTCATAATGAATATAGACCTATATTTATATTGTCATTTCATTCATTAATGAAAATTTATAAGCTTTACAACTGCAATATTAGATATAAAAGAGAACATCAGACAAAAGCTCGTCTGTTCTACGTCCCATCAAGCGAACCAGGCTACATCCCATCACGCTAAGCAAGCTGTTCTGGTATCCACCGCTCCTGTCATCCCTTGTTTGTGCGAGAAACCCTGACGCTCATTCCTTACTGCCAAGTAACTTAGATCAGTCACATGTCACATGTGCACCTATGTTCTTTTCATCAGTATGGGCTTAAGACAAGTTAATAATGTATTCAATGATTTATATAAGTTCAAAGATTTAGTATTTCTTAGTCCCGATATTTATTTTTCCTTAACTGAATGAAATTTACCTATCAGCAACTGCAAAATTCATCATATGCCATTGCTACTATCATTAGATTTTTATAGTTTTAAGCCTTCAGCGGATAATTTTTCCAAGTTCATTTGCCTTTGTTCTATCAGAAGCGATATTCTCTTAGTTGACTGGCAATTAGTTCTTTCGCATTTCCGAGAGATTGGAATAGGCACTTGCAACACAAACGAGAATTTGAGTTTTTAAATAAATTTCTTTACCATCAGTACATAGCAGACGTCGAGAGGATTGTCAGATCTAAAAAAAACCTTGATAACCATAGGTTCTTTGACTGTTTGACGATTCTTACCACCCTGATTGCGATGGAATTCCTAATTTCAAAGCTATTTGGGCGTATTGTTGCCTACAAACTTTTGTTTCTTCTAAAAAGATAAATAAGCAACTGTCAACATGGTTTTGTATCAACCACGACAAACCTAGCAGTGTTCAGTAACTTTCGCATTATTTTTATAAATGATGAACCGTTTATGGTAAATGCGCATTAGTTCGATTCCAGGAAAATTTATTTTAATGGGATTTTGACCCAACTGCTCATTTGTATGTGTGTATGGATGTGAATAAATGGTGACCAAGAAAATATCTTGTTTAAATCCGTTTTAAAAAACAAGCAATTAAATGCGTATAAATAAAGTTATTTCGCATTACTACTTCAAAAATTTTTACTTGCACTTGCACTTTCAAGAAACTACGAAATGAGCGTGCTTTCTGTTAAGTGATGGCATGCCACCGATTTTAAGGCGATAACGATCAATCTATCGAAATTTCGAACACCTCTAGCATAGATCTTACAGTATAACATTTAAGCGAAATGAAACTTAAAATAATTCCTTTTATTATTAGATGTTTAACAATAAGCAACTAATTCATACATTGTATTGTTCACCACTAATATTTTATCAAAATGTTTTACAGAAATGGTTTAAAGGGAGCTAGAAAATTTTAGGTAAAATGGACTACATTTAATAAGGCTATAGATCCAAAATAATAGTCCACCCTTAACCTTAAAAGTAGAAAAATAGTCCATATTTTGAGAGTTTTAGGTAATGCGACACCTAAAGCTGAAATATTATAAAAATAAGTTTACTTTTTCTCTGGGTGTGGGCACATAAATTCTTTACAGCGTATAAATTTGAAAATTTCTTACAAAAAGTTAAACGAAGCGTCAAGAAACCGAAGATCATTTTGGAACAAATAGAAACAAAATTGTCTGTGTACAAAACTGTACAAGAAAAAACTAATAGATTTGGAAATATTAATTTAGTAATTTTATGATTTCTATCAAGATGCCGAACAATATTTATTGCATCAAACCTAATATCCCATTTAAAATTTTGAAATTGTTTAAAAAAGATAATGGTTTCTATGTTGAAGGCCACAGATTTTCAAATATATAGTACTTTACATAATATACAGAAATTTTGTAACCAAAAAACAACGGCCAGAACTAGAAATCAGTACAAACCAAGAAAAAGTTTTAAAAAAAGAAAATACAAGCCAAGAAGAAATTTTAATAGAAGAAAATACAAACCACGAAGAAACTTTTAAAGAAAAATATACAAACCAAGACCAATGTTTTTTTTTTTTCAAAACTAAGAGAACGCTTTAAAGAAATTCTTAATGAATCGGGGCGATCCATTTTAGAAGGGGGAGAGTTAACCAACCCGTGAAACCGGGCCATTTAAAATTTCGAAATTGTTTAAAAAAGATAATGGTTTCTTTGTTGAAGGCCACAGATTTTCAAATATATATGGTTTTTTTGACACACCAGTCTTAAGTTTATCTTTGGGTATTCTTCTCACTGATTGTAATTGGAACAGTGAAGAAGAATCATGTTCTGTTGATCAAATATGTTATAAATATGTTTACATTCCCTTCAATGACAAAGTAGTATTAACTCCTTTGTTACACACTGTTAAGTAAGTTATAAATTAAAAGCATTTTTAAAAAAATGTTTTTTTTTTCACAATTTCCTCGAATCCGTTTATCTTTCGCGTATTCGTGTCGTGCGTTATACGACTGCGCCCCTCGGTCGGTTGGGCGGGAGGTGGGCTCTTACGCCTGGGATTTGCGCGCGACAAACCTTAATTAACATAAAAATAAATTTATAATTAAAAAAAACTGTTGGAGACAATTACAAAGCTAAGGTACGGCTTTTTACAAAATACCGACTATTAACATTTAGCAAGTGAGTGTCAATTTGAATTATTAAATTAAAGTAGTTAAGTAAATGTAATGTTCCATAAAACTATTACCAATTTAAGCAATATTTGCGTTTTCAAAGTTGTTAATAATAAGTTGTTTTTATAAAAAAATGCTAACATAATTTTTTTCGTTTCAAGTAAAATGGATCAGCATATGCCCAAGTTTACTTTCACCCCAGTTCCCCTCGAGGCGCCTTCCACTTCCTCTTCCTCTTCGGAGGTCGAGGTAAGAGTTAGAATGCTCGAAAGGGAAATCCGAGAGCTCAAGGGGAGGTCGTGGAGGTGAAAAGCCTTATGACGGTTATGCTAGAAGCCAACTGCCAAATGTTGGCGATATTAAAGTAGATGGGACCGGCAGATACTAAATTGCTTCCCCAATTCCCTTTGACTTCCTATGAACAACTCAAGGAAGTCGACTCCCAAATAACTGGGAATGAACTTAAATATGTAAGTGTTTTATAAAAAGCCTAAACATTTCTCTCCGAAAAAGTAAAACTTTTCGTAAACTGGAAATCATTAATATTTCAAAATTATATTGATTATTTTTATTTTTCAGATTGCATTATTCAAAACACTTTTGGAGGACAACCTGCCAAAAAATTTTAGTAGAATATTAAGTCCAAGCTTAATAATAGAAGAAAATACAAACCACGAAGAAACTTTTAAAGAAAAAGATACAAACCAAGACCATTCGAATCATTCTAAATGTGTTCTTTTGAAAGGGATCATTATTCATTCTTTAGATGTGTAACGCAATGCTTGCTTTGGAAGCTATCCAGGAAGGTTCCCGAGGATCGTTTCTAAGTTCATTCTAACAGTCGCTGTAGAATGCTTTTGGAGACAATGACAAAGCTAAGGTACGGCTTTTTACAAAATACCTACTATCTGCTATCACTATTTACATTTTAGCAAGTGAGTGTCAATTTGTATTCATAAATTAAAGTAAAAAAGTAAATGTAATTGTTTGCGCACTTGGCGCTTGTATTTGAAATCTCTAGTTGTAGGTCGAGAGCGGGAACCAATAAAGCTTTCGTCCGTTCGCCCTTGCGAATTCGTCCGTCTTCCGCCACCGTAGCATAAGTTAGGTTCTAGGTCCGTACATAAATCTTATGATTTTTGAAGAAGTTGTTATTAAATCGCTGCTTAATCAGACATGAGAGATCATAGGAGAGAAATTTAGTTTTAGTTTAGTGTTCATCCGCGCGCCTGACCACCTCGTTCGAAAGCCCGGAGAGAAGCGAGCTTGATCGCTGTGTGGCGTTACGTGTTACATTTTCCCCTTTCCTACTTTTTGGGATTTTCAGTATTTTATGGGTCTATGCTAAATATCAGTTGCCCCTGCCACCTGGTTCTAACTACGGAGCTGCCACCCCGGGCGGGCGGTTCAGAACTCAACTTATACAATCGGGGTTTTTTACCAAACTTAAAAATGTTGTTTTAACGGTCGGCTTTTTGTCGCTTACACCTTACAATCTACCAAATAAAATATAAACTAAGTACCAAAAATATAAACTAAAATACAATTTAATTGCTTGTCTCTTTATTTAAGGAGAATGTGATGTCCTAGTCTTCATATTGGGTCGTCACCAGTATTTGGTTGATCTGTTTCTACGATTATCTACGGAGATTTTACGGGAATTGACCTGGATCTACTTATCCAGTATTTAGATGCCCATCTAGATTTCTTAACAGAATGTATATAAAAAAATGTTAAGGTCAAGGTTTAATAATAATATAGCGACGAAGACAAGACAACGCGATACTGCGTATATACGATGGAAAGGAAACAAAGGTATTTACGACTGCTTGCTTTTCTAATATCTGGATAATGGCAAAAATTATACCCGTTCCCAAGGCTCATAATGAATATAGACCTATATTTATATTGTCATTTCATTCATTAATGAAAATTTATAAGCTTTACAACTGCAATATTAGATATAAAAGAGAACATCAGACAAAAGCTCGTCTGTTCCATAGAGTAAGAAATGTATAGAGGCACCATTTGCTCTGCCCGGACCTCTGCCCAAGCTCTGCTGAGAGCCATGTTCGAAGCTAACCTTGATTTCCCACCCCACTTTTCAGTTTTTGGATCGAACTTGCAATTCGGTCCCATGGTGAATTTGCAACTGCACTGCTCGCACCAGCCCTTAGCAATGGGAGCGAGCAGTTCAGATGCAGAAACTCACCGCGGGACCGAATTACAAGTTCGAATCGAACCGTGAGAGACTGAAAATTTCCCCTGTTTTAGTCTAGGTGGCATCACTGGAAAAGTCACTCGAGAGAGCGGCAGAGCAAATGGTGCCTCTATACATTTCTTACTCTATGTCTGTTCTACGTCCCATCAAGCGAACCAGGCTACATCCCATCACGCTAAGCAAGCTGTTCTGGTATCCACCGCTCCTGTCATCCCTTGTTTGTGCGAGAAACCCTGACGCTCATTCCTTACTGCCAAGTAACTTAGATCAGTCACATGTCACATGTGCACCTATGTTCTTTTCATCAGTATGGGCTTAAGACAAGTTAATAATGTATTCAATGATTTATATAAGTTCAAAGATTTAGTATTTCTTAGTCCCGATATTTATTTTTCCTTAACTGAATGAAATTTACCTATCAGCAACTGCAAAAATTCATCATATGCCATTGCTACTATCATTAGAGTTTTATAGTTTTAAGCCTTCAGCGGGTAATTTTTCCAAGTTCATTTGCCTTTGTTCTATCAGAAGCGATATTCTCTTAGTTGACTGGCAATTAGTTCTTTCGCATTTCCGAGAGATTGGAATAGGCACTTGCAACACAAACGAGAATTTGAGTTTTTAAATAAATTTCTTTACCATCAGTACATAGCAGACGTCGAGAGGACTGTCAGATCTAAAAAAAACCTTGATAACCATAGGTTCTTTGACTGTTTGACGATTCTTACCACCCTGATTGCGATGGAATTCCTAATTTCAAAGCTATTTGGGCGTATTGTTGCCTACAAACTTTTGTTTCTTCTAATAAGATAAATAAGCAACTGTCAACATGGTTTTGTATCAACCACGACAAACCTAGCAGTGTTCAGTAACTTTCGCATTATTTTTATAAATGATGAACCGTTTAATATTTCTTCACAGATGATTACAAAATTTTCAAAGAAGTCGAAACTCCAGCAAACTCACTATCACTGCAGTTAGACTTAGATTCCCTGAGTTGATGGTGCCGCCGTTTAGTCTACTATTAATATTTAACGCATCTGCAAGTATAGACGTATTAATATGGTAAATGTGTACGGATAGAAAAACTTACCTTCTCCTATATCATCATTTTTTAATTTGTTTAAAATTTCCACATATTTTACAAACTGAGTTCTAGGTCTGGATATTTCAACTCAAAATCTCTAATTATCTAATAAGAAACATAAACATATTAAAATCATAAACGCCAACAAGAGCACTACAAAACAAACCAATTCATGTCCATCCACACATAAATAACCACTTCAGCATAATTTTGTATGGTAAATGCGCATTAGTTCGATTCCAGGAAAATTTATTTTAATGGGATTTTGACCCAACTGCTCATTTGTATGTGTGTATGGATGTGAATAAATGGTGACCAAGAAAATATCTTGTTTAAATCCGTTTTAAAAAACAAGCAATTAAATGCGTATAAATAAAGTTATTTCGCATTACTACTGTAAAAATTTTTACTTGCACATGCACTTTCAAGAAACTACGAAATGAGCGTGCTTTCTGTTAAGTGATGGCATGCCACCGATTTTAAGGCGATAACGATCAATCTATCGAAATTTAGAACACCTCTAGCATAGATCTTAAAGAATATCATTTAAGCGAAATGAAACTTAAAATAATTCCTTTTATTATTAACTGTTTAACAATAAGCAACTAATTCATACATTGTATTGTTCACCACTAATATTTTATCAAATGTTTTACAGAAATGGTTTAAAGGGAGCTAGAAAATTTTAGGTAAAATGGACTACATTTAATAAGGCTATAGATCCAAAATAATAGTCCACCCTTAACCTTAAAAGTAGAAAAATAGTCCATATTTTGAGAGTTTTAGGTAATGCGACACCTAAAGCTGAAATATTGAATTTTTAGGTAATGCATAGCCTAAAAATAAGTCTACTTTTTCTCTGGGTGTGGGCACATAAATTCTTTACAGCGTATAAATTTGAAAATTTCTTACAAAAAGTTAAACGAAGCGTCAAGAAACCGAAGATCATTTTGGAACAAATAGAAACAAAATTGTCTGTGTACAAAACTGTACAAGAAAAAACTAATAGATTTGGAAATATTAATTTAGTAATTTTATGATTTCTATCAAGATGCCGAACAATATTTATTGCATAAAACCTAATAACCCATTTAAAATTTTGAAATTGTTTAAAAAAGATAATGGTTTCTATGTTGAAGGCCACAGATTTTCAAATATATATTACTTTACATAATATACAGAAATTTTGTAACCAAAAAACAACGGCCAGAACTAGAAATCAGTACAAACCAAGAAAAAGTTTTAAAAAAAGAAAATACAAACCAAGAAGAAATTTTTATAGAAGAAAATACAAACCACGAAGAAACTTTTAAAGAAAAATATACAAACCAAGACCAATGTTTTTTTTTTTTCAAAACTAAGAGAACGCTTTAAAGAAATTCTTAATGAATCGGGGCGATCCATTTTAGAAGGGGGAGAGTTAACCAACCCGTGAAACCGGGCCATTTAAAATTTCGAAATTGTTTAAAAAAGATAATGGTTTCTTTGTTGAAGGCCACAGATTTTCAAATATATATGGTTTTTTTGACACACCAGTCTTAAGTTTATCTTTGGGTATTCTTCTCACTGATTGTAATTGGAACAGTGAAGAAGAATCATGTTCTGTTGATCAAATATGTTATAAATATGTTTACATTCCCTTCAATGACAAAGTAGTATTAACTCCTTTGTTACACACTGTTAAGTAAATTATAAATTAAAAGCATTTAAAAAAAAATGTTTTTTTTTTCACAATTTCCTCGAATCCGTTTATCTTTCGCGTATTCGTGTCGTGCGTTATACGACTGCGCCCCTCGGTCGGTTGGGCGGGAGGTGGGCTCTTACGCCTGGGATTTGCGCGCGACAAACCTTAATTAACATAAAATTAAATTTATAATTGTTGGAGACAATGACAAAGCTAAGGTACGGCTTTTTACAAAATACCGACTATTAACATTTAGCAAGTGAGTGTCAATTTGAATTATTAAATTAAAGTAGTTAAGTAAATGTAATGTTCCATAAAACTATTACCAATTTAAGCAATATTTGCGTTTTCAAAGTTGTTAATAATAAGTTGTTTTTATAAAAAAATGCTAACATAATTTTTTTCGTTTCAAGTAAAATGGATCAGCATATGCCCAAGTTTACTTTCACCCCAGTTCCCCTCGAGGCGCCTTCCACTTCCTCTTCCTCTTCGGAGGTCGAGGTAAGAGTTAGAATGCTCGAAAGGGAAATCCGAGAGCTCAAGGGGAGGTCGTGGAGGTGAAAAGCCTTATGACGGTTATGCTAGAAGCCAACTGCCAAATGTTGGCGATATTAAAGTAGATGGGACCGGCAGATACTAAATTGCTTCCCCAATTCCCTTTGACTTCCTATGAACAACTCAAGGAAGTCGACTCCCAAATAACTGGGAATGAACTTAAATATGTAAGTGTTTTATAAAAAGCCTAAACATTTCTCTCCGAAAAAGTAAAACTTTTCGTAAACTGGAAATCATTAATATTTCAAAATTATATTGATTATTTTTATTTTTCAGATTGCATTATTCAAAACACTTTTGGAGGACAACCTGCCAAAAAATTTTAGTAGAATATTAAGTCCAAGCTTAATAATAGAAGAAAATACAAACCACGAAGAAACTTTTAAAGAAAAAGATACAAACCAAGACCATTCGAATCATTCTAAATGTGTTCTTTTGAAAGGGATCATTATTCATTCTTTAGATGTGTAACGCAATGCTTGCTTTGGAAGCTATCCAGGAAGGTTCCCGAGGATCGTTTCTAAGTTCATTCTAACAGTCGCTGTAGAATGCTTTTGGAGACAATGACAAAGCTAAGGTACGGCTTTTTACAAAATACCTACTATCTGCTATCACTATTTACATTTTAGCAAGTGAGTGTCAATTTGTATTCATAAATTAAAGTAAAAAGTAAATGTAATTGTTTGCGCACTTGGCGCTTGTATTTGAAATCTCTAGTTGTAGGTCGAGAGCGGGAACCAATAAAGCTTTCGTCCGTTCGCCCTTGCGAATTCGCCCGTCTCCCGCCACCGTAGCATAAGTTAGGTTCTAAGAGAAATTATTGAAATATTAAAGTTAGTGATCAATCGAACGTCATTGTAACCACTCCTTTTCGTCGTCGTGCTTTCGAAATAGTTTCTTCACAAGTTTCGCAAAATAAATCGTCTCGAACTACTGCAGTCACAAGTTTTCGCGTTATTAATACAAAAGAGTATTAGATTTTCATGTTGACCCCGACGTGATAGCAGTAGAGTTCGCGAGTTGTTTTAATCTTTTTCGGTGAAAAACTATAATAATTACTAACAATACCCAAAACCAATTTATTCGTGTCGGTTCGGCCAAAAAATTAAATTCAACAATATTTCGTCGCTGGAAATTTTCTGCCGTTCCTTGAGTTGCCCCAGACGTTTCTGCAAATTTAATTGCCTAATTTGCTGCTGCCGCCTAATGGAAGTAAAAAAAGGAAGTTGCAATTATCAAGTCGGCCAACCAGGTATAGAGTGCTAAAAGTTGAAAGTTAATCTGTGGCGTTTTGTCAATTGTGTTTTGGCCCATCTTTCAACTTTTTGCATTCGTGTAATAGTGAGCATTCTAACCAAGAAATAAAAATTTGCATGTACTAACAACCAAAATTCTGCAATAAACATAATATATTTCGAATTATATGTGAACCGCTTTGGCCCATAAACAAGCAAATAAAATAATCGTCGTCGACCCAATTAGTGCGATCTTAACTCCACCAATTTTCGTCGTAGTGAGCACCAATTTAGGGTTTGAATAAAACAGCTGGAAAAAAGTGCAAATTGTGGAAAGTGTAGTTCTCAAAAATTAGCGGCAATAAACATTTTCTTGCGCTTTTCAGAATTTTCCTGCGCTATTTATTGTATATTAGTAGCCCTTAGTTAGCGGTCAGTGTATCATTCTCCGTTAGCATTTGCCTAGGAAGAGCCGCTAGCCGCGTACACTTCCACACGCAAGTTAACCAACCCGTGAAACCGGGCCGCTTATTAATTGTTGCACTAATAAACAATTTTTTCAAAATTCAATTTAAACAATCTTTGACTATGCCTTTGCATTTGCCATTGTCTTTGCCCATGCCTTTGGCTTTGGGGTCCGCTTTTGGTTTCCCTACCAAGATAAACAAACAAATCTTAAAGTAAACATAAGTTTCCACTCGAAGTCCAATCAATTGCGTTCCAAGTTCAAGCTATTGCGATCCAAGCCCAAACAAATTGCATCGGTCAGCATATTTAAATTTCACAATAGAATGCCATGATTTCATCCTAAGCTTATATTTTAAACAAAAGGAAAAGTTCTTGAAGCTTAAAGAAAAGCTTCTGGCCGAGGTTCGTTGGATAAGATTTGAGAATTAAGCCGGCAGTCCAATTTGGATCAAGAAACAGTTCGGAAGTAAGAAATTCGATTGTGAAAAGAAAAGTGTATTGTACTTGTGAAATTAAATAAAAAAGTTTCACACCAAGTTACAAAAAATAAAAATATATTTTTAACAATATTACTAGTGATAAACTTAATTGGCGCCCAACGTGGGACGGTGATAAAAAAGTTCTAAAAAAATTATTAATTATAACAAGATAATATAAAAAAGGAACTTACGCCGCAAAAACCCAACCATTTTAAGTGGAAAAATTAAAACATCCACAACAAACCGACTACACCGAATATTGTGAAAGTGATCGTGATTTAAAATTTAAGTGATGGCATGCCACCGATTTTAGGACGATAACGATAGCTTTAAAATTTCCAGAAATCTATCTATCGAAATATCGCCCAGTTCTAGCATTCATATTACAGTATGACATTTAAGTGAAGTTAAACTTAAAATAACTCTATAACCTTATTCAAACATTGTATTGTTCACCAATAATATTTAATCAAATGGTTTGAAGGCAGCTAGAAATTTTAGGTAAAATTAACTAAATAAGGCTATTGACCTAAAAAAAAATAGTTCACCACCAACCTTAAAAGTAGGAAAATAGTCCATATTTTGAGAGTTTTAGGTATGCTAAGGCTGAAATTGTAGTCCATATTGAATTTTTTAGGTGATGCATAGCCAAAAAATATAAATTCATTTACAGCGAATAAATTTGAACATTTATTTCAAAAAGCTAAACGAATCGTCAAGAAACTGAATAAAATTTTGGAACAAATAGAAAAAAAATGTCTGTGTACAAAACTGTAGAAGAAAAATGTTCTGGGTAAAAAACTGATAGTTTTGGAAATACTAATTAAAACATTTTTAGTAATTTTATAATTTCTATCAAGATGCCGAATAATATTTTTTGCATCAAACCTAATATTCCATTTAAAATTTCGAAATTGTTTAAAAAAGATAACGGTTTTTTTGTTGAAGGCCACAGATTTTGCGCACTTGGCGTTTGTTTTTGAAAACTCTAGTAGTAGGGCGAGAGTGTTCGTGTGGGTTTTCCGTTTTATTCAAAGGTGAAGAAAGGTGTCGAAGCCCTTTGAAATAAGTATTTCGCCAAGAGAACTGGATTTCGCTTTTGATTAAATTGTCGAAGTTGTCCAATTTCACGAGTTCAGGGACGACATAAGTAAAATTCGGAAGAATAAACCGGTAGCAACGAATATTCAAAAGTTAAACCCTTTTCTTCTATTAAATTATTAAATTAAAGTAGTTAAGTTAATGTAATATTCCATAAAACTATTACCAATTTAAGCAATATTTGCGTTTTCAAAGTTGTTAATAATAAGTTGTTTTTATAAAAAATTGCTAACATAATTTTTTTCGTTTCAAGTAAAATGGATCAGCATATGCCCAATTTTACTTTCAAAGTTGTTAATAATAAGTTGTTTTTATAAAAAATTGCTAACATAATTTTTTTCGTTTCAAGTAAAATGGATCAGCATATGCCCAATTTTACTTTCACCCCAGTTCCCCTCGAGGCGCCTTCCACTTCCTCTTCCTCTTCGGAGGTCGAGGTAAGAGTTAGAATGCTCGAAAGGGAAATCCGAGAGCTCAAGGGGAGGTCGTGGAGGTGAAAAGCCTTATGACGGTTATGCTAGAAGCCAACTGCCAAATGTTGGCGATATTAAAGTAGATGGGACCGGCAGATACTAAATTGCTTCCCCAATTCCCTTTGACTTCCTTTGAACAACTCAAGGAAGTCGACTCCCAAATAACTGGGAATGAACTTAAATATGTAAGTGTTTTATAAAAAGCCTAAAAATTTCTCTCCGAAAAAGTAAAACTTTTCGTAAACTGGAAATCATTAATATTTCAAAATTATATTGATTATTTTTATTTTTCAGATTGCATTATTAAAAACACTTTTGGAGGACAACTTGCCGAAAAATTTTAGTAGGATATTAAGTCCAAGTTTGATAATGGAGCTTAATTATGGCGGTACTAGGAACAGGGATGGTTTTGTGACCTTCATTCATTTAAATGAAACATTATTGGGCAAGTGTTTTTTATTTTAATAAAATTAATATTTCCTTCTCATTATTATGTTTTACATTATATTTTCTCAATATTATATTTTATATTATATTTTCTCATTATTATATTTTCAGAGTCACAAAGGAGGGACGGTTACCGCTTCACCGACCACATCAAAGAGCTTCGACTTGCCTTTACTAGGGCTAAGAATAAAATTTATAAGGCTAAAAGTATGGCCAAAAAGATGAGAGAGGAAGTAAACGACCCGGAGTAAAACAATAAATTTAAAAGCAAATGTTTATATAAAAAAATTTATTAATATTTTTCTGGGTGTGGGCACATAAATTCATTTACAGCGTATAAATTTGAAAATTTATTTCAAAAAGCTAAACGACGCAACCGAATAATATTTCGGAACAAATAGAAAAAAATTGTAAAAGTAATAATCCATAAAAATATTACTAATTTAAGCAACATTTGCGTTTCTTACCAATAAAAGACTTTTAATTCTGAAGTTCTTCAAAGTTGTTTATATTAAGTTGTTTTTATAAAAAAAATGCTAACATTTTTACCCCAGTTCCCCTTGAGGCGGGATTCTCTTTTTCTTCGCAGGTCGAGGTAAGAGTTTAAATGCTGGAAAAGGAAATCCGAGAGCTAAAAGGGGAAGTCATAGAGGTGAAAAGCCTAATGACGGCTAGACTTTATGCCAACTGCCAAATGTTGGCTAATTTTAAGAAGATGGGACCGGCAGAAACCAAAATGTTTCCCCAATTCCCCTTAATTTCCTTTGACCAGCTCAAGGAAGTCGATTCACAAATAATTGGGAATGAACTAAAATATATAAGTGTTTTACAAGAAGCTTAAACATTTCTGTCCGAATTTCTCCACATTTATATTTCAAAATTAAAATTGATTATTTTTATTGTAGTTAGTTTTGGCGACCTTTGTAAATTATATTGATTGTTAGCCAGCTCGAGGTCAGGATGTTGAAAAAATAATTCCGTTTTAATTTTGAGTTATTTTGTTTTTGGGTAAACCATCTTCAGGACAACTATAAAAGTATAACGACGATTTTAATATTCTTAACAAACAAGAACAATTTACATTCAACATACATATATTTAATTAACACGTCAGCGTCCGGTGACGTGGAGTTGTTAACTAATTGTACTTTTTCTTTTCCTAGTCAAAGAGCGCAATTGTCAGTGTCCGTTTTGTAGTTCATCCGTTTGTCTGTAGGAGTTTCTATGATATGTAGCCTTTCTATGGTGAATCGTTTGGCATAGTGTTGTTCTTCGAAGTTCGGAGAGTTATTATGCTTGGCACAGTGGGACACGAGTGCTGTTTTTTACGCGTTCGTATGGTGTCTAGCTTTGAGTCTGATTTATGCTGTGCTTGTCTGGTTTTTTGTTTCGATTTTGTTGTTCCTATATATATATTTTTGCATATTTCGTCTTTTTTGTCAATTTCATTTATCTTTGATTTTGTTTTGTTGTATATAGATTTTAATGTGTGGTCCGGTTTATGTGCGATGCTTATGTTTTCTTTGTCATAGCAATCCTATTTCGCTACATTTTCGGATAATATTTTTGCATATTTCTTTGTTGTTGCCGTTGCACTCTATTTTATATATCACGTCTTTTTTGTCAATTTCATTTATCTTTGATTTTGTTTTGTTGTATATAGATTTTAATGTGTGGTCCGGTTTATGTGCGATGCTTATGTTTTCTTTGTCATAGCAATCCTATTTCGCTACATTTTCGGATAATGCCGGGACGTATGTAATGGACATTTATGTATATATTTATTTTTTTTTAATCAATATATTTTGGAAAGGTCGCCAAAACTAATTACATTAAAAAACGGAAGGCACGCCAATAGCATTACACTCCAACATGGGATATGCTAAACTTAAACGTAGCTACTATAATGCAAGACCAACGATTAACAATTTTCAACTGACATCAACTAAATTAACTAAGTTAAAAACAAACATTAAACAAATTCATAAAATACAGCCCTAGGAGTAACAAATTATTTACAGGCGATAAAGTACATTTGACATAAACAAATTACTGGACAGACACACACATTACTACCAATTGAAAATATTAAGCTTGCTGATCAAACATAAACACCATATACAAAAAGACTAATCAAAAAGAGAGAGGAGAAGAGAACGACGTTATGGAGAGCGAGAAGAACATTGCCAAACACAAAAGCCGACAACAAAAAAAACAGCTGATTGGTTTGTGAACAAAACGGACACCGAGTTCCCACCAGCAATACAATCACTTTTGGCGAAGAGTCCAAAGTTCGCTCTCCCAATAGAGAAGAAGAAATTCCCTCTCTTAAAGTATATTGCGGACGGAGAGGAAATCCTCAAAACTATTAATGACAAAGAGAAACAAGAAAAGCCGCGAACCCAATTCATTTTGCATTTGATCGTGCAATGTTGACCTCAGACAAAAAATAATACTAATTTAAGCAACATTTGCGTTTCTTACCAATAAAAGACTATCAATTCTGAAGTTTTTAAAAGTTGTTAATATTAAGTTGTTTTTATAAAAAATTGCTAGCATAATTTTTTTCGTTTCAAGTAAAATGGATCCACATTTCCCCGAATTTTCGTTTACCCCAGATCCCCTTGAGGCGGGATCCTCTTATTCTTGCTCTTCGCAGGTCGAGGTAAGATTTCAAATGCTGGAAAAGAAAATCCGAGAGCTTAAAGGGGAAGTCATAGAGGTGAAAAGCCTAATGACGGCGATGCTTGATGCCAACTGCCAATTGTTGGCTAATTTGAAGTAGATGGGACCTGCTGAAACCAAAATGTTTCCCAAATTCCCCTTAACTTCCTTTGACCAGCTCAAGGAAGTCGATTTTTTCATTTCAAGTAAAATATATCCACATTTCCCCAAATTTTCTTTTACCCCAGTTCCCCTTGAGGCGGGATCCTCTTAAAGCTTGATGAACAAACATAAACACCATATACAAAAATGACTAATCAAAAAGAGAGGGAAGAGAACGACGTTACAACAACAGCTAGACCCGAACGATTTCACATCATTTATGGAGAGCGAGAAGAACATTGCCAAAAAAATAAGAACAACAACCAAGATGAGACAAATAAGGAAACTAGAGAGGCTGCAGATGGAACGGAATAAAATTTTAGCCGACAACATTAAAACAGCTGATTGGTTTGTGAACAACACGGACACCGAGTTCCCACCATATTATATCTTAAAACTAAACATAACAAGCTAAAAAATATTCAACTAATGAATAACGCACTAATTGTTTGTTGGAACTGAAGTCGAACCACATGCTAGGTGGTAAAGCATTATATGATCGAAGAGCCCGAAAAATAGGCTCATAAAGGGCGTAATTAGTCCTACAATGCTTAATAAAAAATGGTTCGTGAGAACGTAAAGACCTGTATGTCACACAAAAGTTTATCTTGGAAAGCAACACAGGGCAATCTAGGCTACCAGCAAGAAGCTCATCCAAGATAAATAAGGCTTGTATTTTCCTACGGTCTTTAAGTCTAGAAAGATGGACAAGAAAACGGTCAGCAAAATTAAGTGATGAAAGAGCAAATCTGAGACATTTATTTCGAATGCTATCTGCAACTTTTCGCTAGAGTACTGCGGACACTCATACTGCTGAATTGATTTTTTGACGGGCACAGTTTAAATTTCACCAGATATGGAAACTTAGAACTTCATTTGGATATAACGCCCTCCATATGGCATCTCTCGAGCCAGCGCCCTTTGTCGGAATTTGTCTTAGCAAGCCCACATTGCATCACTCGAGCCAGCGCCATCTGTCGGGATTTGTCTTAGTAAGGCAATATTGCATCACTCAAGCCAGCGCCATCTGTCGGCATTTGTCTTAGTAAGGCAATATTGCATGACTTAATCCAGCGCCATCTGTCGGGATTTGTCTTAGTAAGGCATTATTGCATGACTTAAGCCAGCGCCATCTGTCGGGATTTGTCTTAGTAAGGCAATATTGCATCACTCAAGCCAGCGCCATCTGTCGGCATTTGTCTTAGTAAGGCAATATTGCATGACTTAAGCCAGCGCCATCTGTCGGGATTTGTCTTAGTAAGGCAATATTGCATGACTTAAGCCAGCGCCATCTGTCGGGATTTGTCTTAGTAAGGCAAAATGGCATCAACAAAATAAGTCTGGCAACATCGCGGGCAAACTTGGAGTCTTTTGCTGTTTCTTCTGAATAGGAACTTTTTGACTGCTCCTTTTTTGTACGATTAAAAAAGTGTAATATATAAATAATAAAAAATATTCAAATTATTTTATTCGCTTGCAATCAAAGGAAGGACAAGTATCTGAATTTTAAAATTTTAACTACATTTTAAAAAATTAAGTGTTTTGTACCAGAATTTTTTTGGCAGTATCCATGTGTTTACCTTTAATATAAAATGTATTCCATGTTCCAAATGTAAACATTTTTTTGTTTCCAGTTTCGGTCTTACATACTTTTTTAATCTAGTTTTTTACGGTTCTCATTAATTTTCTGTTAACTTTTTGCTATTTTTTTAATTTTATTTTAAAAATGTATTCTAACTTGCACTTTTTTGTTTTGGGAGTTCAAAGATACAGTCGAACTTCTATAACACGAACCGCCATCTGTCACCAAAAAAAAAATTGAGTTATGGAGACTTTTTTTTTAGAATTGGTTTGACGCGTGTCTATGCCCTTTGTTTCTGTTTCCAATAAAACTAGTTCGACACAGTTCAGCATATAAAAGATATTCTATGTTCATAAAACAGCAGGAAACGTCATTTGTTTTGGGAGTTCAAAGATACAGTCGAAGTTCGATAACACGAACCGCCATTTGTCACCAAAAAAAAAATTGAGTTATGGAGACTTTTTTTTTAGAATTGGTATGACGCGTGTCTATGCTCTTTGTTTCTGTTTCCAATAAAACTAGTTCGACACAGTTCAGCAACTGAACGGATAGATCTAAAGATCTAAATAACATCAACATATAAAAGATATTCTATGTTCATAAAACAGCAGCAAACGTCATTAATAAATATTATAAAAAGAGGGCCTAGGGTACTACCTTGAGGAGGGCCATTTATGTTGACCCAGTTGGTCCTCCGATCCAAATATGATACAATCAATTTTAACAACGAGGCATGAAATCCCAATTGCCGAAGCTAAGCGAAAAGTGTTTTATGGCAAACTTTATCAAATGCTTTTGCAAAATCCACACTGACGTTGAAATTCACTGAGATAATAATTACTAAAAAGAACTAAATTTGAGGTAGTAGACCTACCGGACATAAACCCATGCTGATTGGGCGTAATGTAGGGCTTAACAAGAAAGGAAAGATAATCCGGTCAAAAAGTGTATATATGTTACTCAATTAGACCGCTCTATAGGTTACCGCCAACTTTCCGGCGTGGATAGCAGTCTTTCCCATTTTGGCAGCATAAGAGTTAAGTAATCTAAGGTGCAACTCGTTTGAAGTTAAAAGTAACAGCGAGTGCAGAGCTTCAACCGCCAAGGGGAAAAATTTGGATTCCCAATCTTTTGTGCAGAGGTTTGGGGGTGAGTCTTAAAAGAGAAAAAGAGGGAAAAATCCCAGCAGTTCCTTAGTGTTTTTTTTATGTATTAGGCGAACGAATTAGCAAGAATCCCAAGGCCCAAGAGAGGGATGCAAGGCAAAAGAAATTGTCAGTCCACGCACGCGCAGCCAGTTCATCCAGCTCACATCGAACCTGCGCGCACCGTCGAACTCAGCGCAACCAATTTAATTGGCAATTAGCGTTTTTTTTTTTCTTTTATTCTCAGCCCCACTCTAGCTCATTGCATCCCGAAGAAAGCGCTTTCGTCGATGGATTGCCTATTTATTGGTGAGTGATAAAAATCCAATTTAAATTCTATGTCAAACACAGAAAAAATATAATAAAAAAAGGAAAAGTAAAAAAAAATTTATTGATTTAACCTCAACCGACAATAGAAGATGGGCAAAAGAAATGAGTGAAATCCAAAGCGCTCTAGTGTAGAGAAAAGGACCCAATTAAATTCCCCTCCCCATTTGCCTAATTTTTGATTTCGTTGAGAAAAAGAAAGAAAATTATGAATAGTTATTTACGCACTTCATGCAATTAATATTTATAAACTCTACCTATATAATCCTAACTTGAATTTACGTTTTTATATGTCGTATTTATATGTACATGTCTATAATTAAACCTTTTATTATGTCCAGTGTTAAGAATGTTTTCAGCTTTTAATAAACTTTTATAATGTTCTAAAAAAATATGAGATTGGCCGCACCTAGCGATATCCAAGTGTAGGGTAGCGCTATTGAGCAGGTGGATAGAGCGACCAATGGAAGGGTGGGCTCGAATGGACCTCCATAGCATCTAAGCGATTATTAAAGCATCAAAGAAAAGGTGTATACAAGCAAGACCATCACAGCCTTAGCCGACGAGCCGCCAGCCGGACAACTATTCCGCGTGCGCTTGTATTTCACTTTTAACATCTCGCCTAGAATGATTTGCAGTGTAGCTACCCGTTACACCTATCAAAACTTTTACAAATCTTAAATAGCACCATTCGTGCCAGGGAACGCGCATCGCTGACCAGAGCGCCAACAGGGCGCTACATAAATACTGAAAATCGCGGCACATCACAACACATTGCAACGTTACAATACGCGACTACAGCGGAGACTTTGGGAGCAACAAATTCAGGAAATGATTAAGGAGAGACTCATTACATATAGGACCAGTTCCCAAAATCATCAGGCGGAATCTTTCAGACAGTCGCAGCGAAATATTGCTGCTCGAGCTGAACTTTTTCCTGATGAAAGGGAGTATCAACGGGAGCTACAGCGCCGGGGGAGCCGAAACACTGCGCGGAAATAATATCTACAAAAAACATTAGGGACGGACCAACTGAAAGATGTACATGCTGTGCAGGTTTTCATCCCAGGTAAGTGGTTTAAACAAACTTTATTTAACTTCTAAGTTCGCCAACACGAACGTAGACAACGCATTTTTTTGAGTAGGAAATTTCCGAGTCCGTCCGGCAAAAATCTATTTTGCAGTACATGTCGCCAATCCATTATCTTCCTAGGATATGAAAGGCAATGTGGAATTAGAAGAGCAGTGGTAAATGTTTCTATTTCTGTGCCAGACACTGTAAGTGCGCTTCCCCGTTCCTTTGACTCCACTCATGTAATCCAAGTTCACCTTAAAAGGAAACTTGAGTACTCTCATAATTTTATGACGGAAGGGACGAATTACCTTTTATCGCAGATGAATCTGACCGAGAAGCCGTTGAAGAGCTTTTACGACAACAGTTGTATAACAAGTTAACAAGTTAACCAACAAGAAGAGGACTTAAATCATGGCGGTCATGAAACTTTATTAGAAAACAACAATACTGAGCTTCAGCGTATTGCTTTGGCTCCTGGAGAAGGCCACCGTCCAACAATTCTGACCCAAGATCGAGATGCGGAAGACCTACCATTCCCAACTGTATCTCGCGGTGTAATTTTGTCGGCAGACTTTTTCATTCTGAAAGGTCTTCGTTTCGCCCCAGCTCATTGGGAAGCTGAAAAAAGGTTATAGACATGATAAGACAATTTGGGTTGCCTACATTCTTCATAACTCATTCCGCTGCTGAATCTAGATGGAATGAGCTTGTTTGCGCACTTAGCCCGTTAACTTAAATTGAAGTCACTAGTTGTAGGGCGAAAGCGGGAGCCAATAAAGCTTTCGTCCGTTCGCTCTTGCGAATTCGCCCCGTCTCTCGCCACCTTAGCATAAGTTAGGTCTAAGAAAAATTATTGGAACATTAAATTTAGTGATCATTTGAACTCCATCGAAACCACTCCCTTTTGTCGTCGCATTTTCGCAAACTTTTAGGGTTTCGCGTTCGTTAATACAAACTAGTATTAAATTTTCAAAGCTATTAGTTATTTTATCCCTTTTGTTGGATAACAAAATTATTAGTGAGGACGAAGCGGCAGCTCTTTCGAGCCCTGAAAAGCTCGATTAATCCGTTCTAACCCAGTAACATGCATCAGGTTCCGACAATTGCTAAAACTGTTCAAAAGTCCCGAGATATTTGGCGAGTATACCCTAGTCCATTATTATTGGAGGATCGAGTTTTAGTACAGAGGATCTCCGAACTCTCGTGGCATGTACTGGCTTTCTGAAGCTCCAAAGCTGGACGGGGCAGAAAATTGCGATAAATAATTTTATTACTACCAACGGCAATGATCCTGAATTGCAGGAACTCATTCAATAGCAGCGCCATAAGCACAGTTCTTCTTGTTTAAGAGAACTGCGTGGCCAAGAATTCTGCCGATTCAATATACCATACCCTCCAATGCCAGAAAGTCTGGTTTTATATCCATTGGAAGAAAATGGAACCAATGAACATTATAAACAATAGTTCAAAAAAATAAGAGCTTTTAAATTCTAGATCCGATGAAGAAGCAGTCGCATTTAATAATTTTGAACTTTAAAATTACATTTGAAGAATATAAGTTCGCCATTCGGTCCAGTTAAAAAGCCTCAGATATTTCTTCGTCGCAATTTTTCCGACAGGCTTTTAAATTCTTACAATAAAAATATTTTGGGATTACATAGATCAAATATGGATATTCAATTTATCCTAGACGCGTACGCCTGTTGTAGCTATATAGTTAACTACATTAACAAATCCAACCGTGGCGTGTCGCAACTCCATCGCGAAGTAATGACTTTAATAAGTCATGGGAATATTTCTGTTAAAAGAAAATCTCGGGAGCAAATTCATAAACGCTACGGAGATATCTGGCCAAGAAGCAGATACAACATTTTGAGGTTACACATGTCAGAGGCTGGCGAAGAAAATATTTTTAGTAACACTTGCCATCCAGATAAAAGAGTGCGGATAGTATGATCTAATAGGGAAATAGATCAGCTTCCTGACAACTCAACTGATATCTTTGAGAAAAAACTGTATTGATCGGTACGTCCAAAGGCATGAGCAATTAGAGTCAAAGTGTCTTGCAGAACTTGCGGCTTGGAAAAAATTTGGCAAGTCAAACGCACGATCAGAAAGGTCCAACGACTTTCGATCGACTTGGAAGCAGACGATGAAAACGCTAACAAAGTTACCCACTTTTAGATGGAACTGGTAGTGTGAAAAGACGAGTGCATTCATTAATTCTTAGATGGGTTCGCTTCAGCATAAACTTTTCCCCATCTGATTATTTAGATTTAGAGAGCATGTAATGCTTTTCTTCCCGTGGAGGAGTGAGGGAAGGGACCTTATTTGAAATGATAATGAAAGAACATTCGGAAAAAATGTTGAAATAATCAAGGCCAACAAAGAGCAAAATGATGTTTTTTATGATATGGGTTTGCAGATAGTTGTTCAAGATTTGCAAAATTAAGCTTCCTGGGGCAACTGATTCTGCAAAGGTTTTACTTTGTACTCCTTCTGGAAAAGCTGTTTTTGGGATTAGAGGCCTTACGCTTCATTCGGTTCACTACCGGTTAATCATCATCAATCATCAGGTCCCTTAAGACCCTTAATTAGTGATTCCATGAACGCTATGCATTTCCATGGTCGGATCGCAAATGCTTGGGTTTTTAGATTAAGGACTTCGTTAGAACTCAAGATGTAATTTTTAAGGGTAAATCAATAATAGTGTTTGGAGATCTGAAGAAGCTCAGCCCAGTTGGAAAAAAAATGGTAATAATCCCTACAACATTATTGCCGGAGCTAACCGTTGGAATAATTTTAGGTTTCTTGAGCTTACAGAAATAATGAGGCAGCGCGAAGATCACGCGTTTGCTTTGGCATTGAATAATATGTCCGAGGCAAAACATAACAGACGCAGATGTATAGCTTCTTAGGCAAATAGTGGTTTCACCTACCGAGGTCCCCGATGACGCAATTCATTTATTCTGCTCTAATGATGAGGTTGCCCAGTATAACACCTTAAAGCTTGCCCAAATTTAGACTGAAGAGTTCTGCCATAGATACTGTTACATGGTCAAAATAATTACCTGCACTACGGGACTAACCGTGAACAGAAAGGGTTGACCTTTGGGTGAAGAACAGGTACAACCCCAGCCTATATATTCACATGTATGCCTAATCCTCGGATTAGTCGGTGAATGACAGTTGCCGAAGGTAAGTGAAGTGAAAATCAGTATTATTTTTATTGTGTGTTAATAAAGTATAAACTACGTTATATTTAACAGTGAAAGTGTAAAAACAGTAAGCAAAGTATCGCCCCAAGAGCGTGCAAGTGATTTAAAGTAACATATTGTACTATTGATTTGGTAAGTTTCTTTTAGTAAAAATAGGAGAATAAGGTAATTTTGTCAAATTTATTTAATATAAAATGATAAAGTTTTATTAACATTTTATTTTATTGATTAACATTAACTTTTTTGACAATTTAATTTATTGCCGTATTCTCTCAATAAATGTTTTTATTTATTTGGTTTGATCAAACGCAAAATAATTTATCAGATAACTATAAAATTGTATAATGCTGTACTAAATTTATGTTAAACATGAATGAAGCATATATAAATTTACATTAATTTAACAACCACTTTATTTATTTACATCATATTTTTGAACATCAAAATATAGAGAATGCCCCGCGTATCTTCATTGAGTCAGGAACAACGCCACCAAGCCACAGTACGGCCATTGAATTCGTGCTAGGGAACGCACATCGTGGACCAGAGCGCCAAACTCCGAGGAACGCAGACGACAGCAGTTGGAGAATACTGCTAACCGCATTTGCTAATCGCGCTACCTGGAGATCAAACGAGGAAAATCGCGAACCAGAGCGCGAACAGGACGCTATAACGCACGCGATTGCCAGAGCAAACTCCGAGGAACGCAGACGACAGGACTTGGAAAATACTGCTAACCACAGTTGCTAATCGCGCTACCTGGAGATCCAACGAGGCAAATCGCGGAACAGAGCGCGAACAGGACGCTATAGCGCACGCGATTGCCAGAGCAAACTCCGAGGAACGCAGACGACAGGACTTGGAAAATACTGCTAACCACAGTTGCTAATCGCGCTACCTGGAGATCCAACGAGGCAAATCGCGGAACAGAGCGCGAACGCTATAGCGCACGCGATTGCTAGAGCAAACTCCGAGGAACGCCGACGATAGCAGTCGCAAAATACTGCTAATCGCGCTACCTGGAGGTCAAATGAAGATAATCGCGGACCAGAGCGTAGGCCATGGATAAGACTAGAGTAAGAATTTTTGAAACAATTTTTAAAAGAACAAAACAGTTTTAATTCAGAACTTTACTTGAAGAAACGTAAATAACGCAAATAGCCTTTAAAAATACGATATATAGCACGTAGCTTTAGTCGTTTGGTAGTTGTGGGCGTTCTTGCTTTTTTAGCCGTTTTTTCATTTCACTCCATCAACCCCAATAGCTCCAATACTCGAAGAATTTTCGTTCGCTCTTTTACACCCATTTCTACTGAACCAATAGACTTTCTAAAAGTCTTGGTATGCACAAACTTTTATAAAAGCGATACCTTTTAATTGCTTTATTATTTTTTAAGATCGAACTGTTCTTTGCAAGGTAGATGTGGGCGTTCTTGCTTTTTTAGCCGTTTTTTCATTTCACTCCATCAACCCCAATAGCTCCAATACTCGAAGAATTTTCGTTCGCTCTTTTACACCCATTTCTACTGATTGCTTTATTATTTTTTAAGATCGGACTGTTCTTTGCAAGGGTGTACAATTTTGTGCCCACGCCACTGGAAGTTTTGTGTTACCAAATGCTCCAAATGCTTCGGTCAAGTATGATACAGCTGCATTCAATTCTGGCTTAGTAGAATCATATCAAAATCTGGACGCTTTCCTTTGGAGGTTGTGTGTGACTTTTCCTACTGCTCCGGAAAATAATTAACAGAAAAATGATTGCTTATCAGAAGAACAGGAGGAAATGGAAGGAAATGTCGACAATTTCATTGATAATAACCAAAAATATGCAGAAAAAAAAGCGTCCAATTGCAAATCAGTAAGCTGTCCACCAAACCCATACTTTTTAACTGAAGAAGTCCAAAACCTGCTAAGTTTCTTCCTAAAAAGATTTTTCACCTGCCCAGATTTACCCCGAAGAGGATGCTATACTTCAGGCCTGTCGCCGATGCATATTTTTACAGCTGATATGCACTTAAGGTATATTCAAAAGTTTGTAAGCATGCCCGAGCAAAGACTGCCATATATCCTTATTTGCTGCAGGAACGGAAGTGCCCGATCTGCATCAAGAGGGGGCAGGAAAACGTCGTGCACATTTTGCGGGAGATCCGCCTGCTGCATTTTGGCAAGGCGCAGCTGCAACTACATTAGCCAGGCACTCAAGGATCGTAGCAACATTCTGATGGAAGAATTTTAAATATTTCTAGTAACGCCGCTAAACTAGGTGGAACGATCTGATATCTGGGGAAGACCCGGGAAGTCAGGTGTAGTACAGTGAACAGTTTTGACTCAGGGAAAGCGACGGTTAAAATAACAATGTTGATATATACCTACTCCTTTTATTGTTTGTTAAATTCCACGTCACCGGACGCAGACGTGTAAATTAAATTTGTCCTGAAGACGGTTGCCAAAGAGTATCCGAAATATACTGACAAATTACCAAAATTAAAAAAATTGTGTTATTTTTTCAACATCAAATAACTTTTATTTAAAAGCCCACGCAACAATTAAATCGTGCCCACTGACCCATCGACCTGGGATCATAAATAGTCCAAAACTGAGATATCGATAACAAGCCATCGAAACCCAGTGAAATCGCATAAAGCGATCTGGCCACCCTAGGCGTCGCCTCAGACCACTCACTTGTACTTCAGTGGTTGAATAAGTGGGTGCGGGCTTGAAAAGCGCACTGCGATGTAATTGTCGAACGAAAAACAACGAGCACTTGTTTTATCTCTGTAGCCAACAATCTCGAATTGGGTGACAGTAAATTTCATCTTTGTTTTCACTTTAAAACTTTTTGTATTTTTTTTTTAAAGTCTTGTTTTGGAATTTTAGACGCGAGGCCACAAGTTGGGCGTCAATTAGCTTTCTCCTTAGTGAATTCATTGAAAAAATGTTATTTAATTTTTCAACATAGTATAGGTCGATCTTATTATTCATTCAATAGTCTTTAATTCTCGATTCTTAAAAAACGAACTTCGTTTCAATGATTAATAATCAAACCTCGGCTTAAGAGATCTCAAAAAGAGATTAAGAGAATGCACAAGAGAGTTGGAAAATAGCATGATGCAATGTGTCGATTAATTTTGAAAATTAAATTCGGCCGGATGTTGGTGCTTACGTTACCGGAATAATGGATCGTTTTGGGGCTCATGTGTCATATAATTTACATATACAAAATCCATTTTTAAAGGAGTTTTCACATCGGATTAAGTACCAACAACTACAAAGTTTCCAGCGCTAATTATTGCAAACTCTAATACTTCAGCTCCACCCGGAACTCAAAGGACTGCATTCCCTTTCAAAACGATGTTAAATTCGAAGCTATCCAAAATAAATAAAAAGATTTTTAAATATTGATTTTTTAATATTCTGTTTATTTTTCATATTGGTTGCAAAGTTCCTGTTAAATTCGAAGTATTCCAAGATATTTAAAATAAATAAAAATATTTTTAAATATTGACTTTTTAATGATTTATTTATTTATTTTTATTGTTTACAAAGTTCTTGATTCCAACTATCATTAAGTAAATCTAAATAAGGATTTGGCTCATCATCTTCCACTCCATCAAATACGCTGTCATCGTCAGGGAAGTCCGGTTGTCCAAAGGCTGTAAGCATCCAGGCGAACGATTCTTCTTCCACATCCCGTCGTAATTGGGAGCTAATACCGATAGGATTTTCATCCAATTCTAAGTTTTGCAGGTCCTCAGGTATTTCTTGGGTTGATGTAATGGCCGGATAAAATGCGCGCTGAATATCCATATCAAGATCGTCAACTGCATCGACATTGTGAATTAACATCTCAGTGATGTCATCAACGTAGATCACGGAAATTTCTGATGTGTTCATGATGATGTTTACAAATTGAAATGAATATGGACTTATTTAAAGATGTAGTTCGATTGGTTAACGACAGTGCGTGTTTGCTTGTGTGTGGAAAATTTCTAGACGTACATGGTTTCTTAAACATCCAGGCGAACGACTCTTCTTCCACATCCCGTCGTAATTGGGAGGCCATATACTCCTGGGAGCTAATACCGATAGGATTTTCATCCAATTCTAAGTTTTGCAGGTCCTCAGGTATTTCTTGGGTTGATGTAATGGCCGGATAAAATGCGCGCTGAATATCCATATCAAGATCGTCAACTGCATCGACATCGTGAATTAACATCTCAGTGATGTCATCAACGTAGATCACGGAAATTTCTGATGTGTTCATGATGATGTTTACAAATTTAAATGAATATGGACTTATTTAAAGATGTAGTTCGATTTGTTAACGACAGTGCGTGTTTGCTTGTGTGTGGAAAATTTCTAGAAGTACATAGTTTCTTAAACATCCAGGCGAACGACTCTTCTTCCACATCCCGTCGTAATTGGGAGGCCATATACTCCTGGGAGCTAATACCGATAGGATTTTCTTTCAATTCTAAGTTTTGCAGGTCCTCAGGTATTTCTTGGGTTGATGTAATGGCCGGATAAAATGCGCGCTGAATATCCATATCAAGATCGTCAACTGCATCGACATTGTGAATTAACATCTCAGTGATGTCATCAACGTAGATCACGGAAATTTCTGATGTGTTCATGATGATGTTTACAAATTGAAATGAATATGGACTTATTTAAAGATGTAGTTCGATTGGTTAACGACAGTGCGTGTTTGCTTGTGTGTGGAAAATTTCTAGAAGTACATAGTTTCTTAAACATCCAGGCGAACGACTCTTCTTCCACATCCCGTCGTAATTGGGAGGCCATATACTCCTGGGAGCTAATACCGATAGGATTTTCATCCAATTCTAAGTTTTGCAGGTCCTCAGGTATTTCTTGGGTTGATGTAATGGCCGGATTCAATGCGCGCTGAATATCCATATCAAGATCGTCAACTGCATCGACATCGTGAATTAACATCTCAGTGATGTCATCAACGAAGATCACGGAAATATCTAATGTGTTCATGATGATGTTTACAAATTGAAATGAATATGGACTTATTTTAAGATGTAGTTCGATTGGTTAACGACAGTGCGTGTTTGCTTGTGTGTGGAAAATTTCTAGAAGTACATGGTTTCTTAAACATCCAGGCGAACGACTCTTCTTCCACATCCCGTCGTAATTGGGAGCTAATACCGATAGGATTTTCATCCAATTCTAAGTTTTGCAGGTCCTGAGGTATTTCTTGGGTTGATGTAATGGCCGGATAAAATGCGCGCTGAATATCCATATCAAGATCGTCAACTGCATCGACATTGTGAATTAACATCTCAGTGATGTCATCAACGTAGATCACGGAAATTTCTGATGTGTTCATGATGATGTTTACAAATTGAAATGAATATGGACTTATTAAAGATGTAGTTCGATTGGTTAACGACAGTGCGTGTTTGCTTGTGTGTGGAAAATTTCTAGAAGTACATAGTTTCTTAAACATCCAGGCGAACGACTCTTCTTCCACATCCCGTCGTAATTGGGAGGCCATATACTCCTGGGAGCTAATACCGATAGGATTTTCATCCAATTCTAAGTTTTGCAGGTCCTCAGGTATTTCTTGGGTTGATGTAATGGCCGGATAAAATGCGCGCTGAATATCCATATCAAGATCGTCAACTGCATCGACATCGTGAATTAACATCTCAGTGATGTCATCAACGTAGATCACGGAAATTTCTGATGTGTTCATGATGATGTTTACAAATTTAAATGAATATGGACTTATTTAAAGATGTAGTTCGATTTGTTAACGACAGTGCGTGTTTGCTTGTGTGTGGAAAATTTCTAGAAGTACATAATTTCTTAAACATCCAGGCGAACGACTCTTCTTCCACATCCCGTCGTAATTGGGAGGCCATATACTCCTGGGAGCTAATACCGATAGGATTTTCATCCAATTCTAAGTTTTGCAGGTCCTCAGGTATTTCTTGGGTTGATGTAATGGCCGGATAAAATGCGCGCTGAATATCCATATCAAGATCGTCAACTGCATCGACATTGTGAATTAACATCTCAGTGATGTCATCAACGTAGATCACGGAAATTTCTGATGTGTTCATGATGATGTTTACAAATTGAAATGAATATGGACTTATTTAAAGATGTAGTTCGATTGGTTAACGACAGTGCGTGTTTGCTTGTGTGTGGAAAATTTCTAGAAGTACATAGTTTCTTAAACATCCAGGCGAACGACTCTTCTTCCACATCCCGTCGTAATTGGGAGGCCATATACTCCTGGGAGCTAATACCGATAGGATTTTCATCCAATTCTAAGTTTTGCAGGTCCTCAGGTATTTCTTGGGTTGATGTAATGGCCGGATAAAATGCGCGCTGAATATCCATATCAAGATCGTCAACTGCATCGACATCGTGAATTAACATCTCAGTGATGTCATCAACGAAGATCACGGAAATATCTAATGTGTTCATGATGATGTTTACAAATTGAAATGAATATGGACTTATTTTAAGATGTAGTTCGATTGGTTAACGACAGTGCGTGTTTGCTTGTGTGTGGAAAATTTCTAGAAGTACATGGTTTCTTAAACATCCAGGCGAACGACTCTTCTTCCACATCCCGTCGTAATTGGGAGCTAATACCGATAGGATTTTCATCCAATTCTAAGTTTTGCAGGTCCTGAGGTATTTCTTGGGTTGATGTAATGGCCGGATAAAATGCGCGCTGAATATCCATATCAAGATCGTCAACTGCATCGACATTGTGAATTAACATCTCAGTGATGTCATCAACGTAGATCACGGAAATTTCTGATGTGTTCATGATGATGTTTACAAATTGAAATGAATATGGACTTATTTAAAGATGTAGTTCGATTGGTTAACGACAGTGCGTGTTTGCTTGTGTGTGGAAAATTTCTAGAAGTACATAGTTTCTTAAACATCCAGGCGAACGACTCTTCTTCCACATCCCGTCGTAATTGGGAGGCCATATACTCCTGGGAGCTAATACCGATAGGATTTTCATCCAATTCTAAGTTTTGCAGGTCCTGAGGTATTTCTTGGGTTGATGTAATGGCCGGATAAAATGCGCGCTGAATATCCATATCAAGATCGTCAACTGCATCGACATTGTGAATTAACATCTCAGTGATGTCATCAACGTAGATCACGGAAATTTCTGATGTGTTCATGATGATGTTTACAAATTGAAGTGAATATGGACTTATTTAAAGATGTAGTTCGATTGGTTAACGACAGTGCGTGTTTGCTTGTGTGTGGAAATTTCTAGAAGTACATAGTTTCTTAAACATCCAGGCGAACGACTCTTCTTCCACATCCCGTCGTAATTGGGAGGCCATATACTCCTGGGAGCTAATACCGATAGGATTTTCATCCAATTCTAAGTTTTGCAGGTCCTCAGGTATTTCTTGGGTTGATGTAATGGCCGGATAAAATGCGCGCTGAATATCCATATCAAGATCGTCAACTGCATCGACATCGTGAATTAACATCTCAGTGATGTCATCAAAGTAGATCACGGAAATTTCTGATGTGTTCATGATGATGTTTACAAATTGAAATGAATATGGACTTATTTAAAGATGTAGTTCGATTGGTTAACGACAGTGCGTGTTTGCTTGTGTGTGGAAAATTTCTAGAAGTACATAGTTTCTTAAACATCCAGGCGAACGACTCTTCTTCCACATCCCGTCGTAATTGGGAGGCCATATACTCCTGGGAGCTAATACCGATAGGATTTTCATCCAATTCTAAGTTTTGCAGGTCCTGAGGTATTTCTTGGGTTGATGTAATGGCCGGATAAAATGCGCGCTGAATATCCATATCAAGATCGTCAACTGCATCGACATCGTGAATTAACATCTCAGTGATGTCATCAACGAAGATCACGGAAATATCTAATGTGTTCATGATGAGGTTTACAAATTGCAATGAATATGGACTTATTTAAAGATGTAGTTCGATTGGTTAACGACAGTGCGTGTTTGCTTGTGTGTGGAAAATTTCTAGAAGTACATGGTTCTTAAACAATTGGTTTCAACCCAAATATCCTATAGAGTATATGGTGGTGAAGAATGGGCCTTAAGAGTTCGATGTCATCAAATCCAGCATGGGATGAAAAGTTCCAGGTCGGAAGAGCGGCGAAAACTGAAGAGAGGCCAACTCCAAAGAGCGCACTTACAACGGCATCATATCCAGCGCTTGAGCGATGATCATGTAAAGTGGACAGCGATAAGAACTCCCGACGAAGCTTTTGGTGCATCGGAGCGGAGCAAGAAGAAAGCGCAATGAAAAGCGCGAAGTGCACAAAACGGACAACAAATGCGTACCCAAATGTTGTTGTTGGTACGTTTGGTAAGCATCGCACAAAGCAGGCGGAGAAAAATGCAGATGAGAGGAAAGCGCCTCTCTGAGAAATGCACTGCAAGCCGAAGTCATAGCAGACAGCTGTTGTTGTTGCAAGGGAAGAGTAGGCAGATGAAGAGTTGGCTGTAAAAATTGTCCCGCAACAAAATCAGCGCCGGTAGCGCCATAACAGTTATTTCAACTGGTCTGTCCCTTTGAATAAAACGGCCTACAATGACCGATTGAGGCCAAAATTCGCCACTGAAAACAGTGAAAAATGCTGCTCTTTCTTTACCAGGCTGTTGTCGATGAATCGGACACATATTTGCACAACGCCTCTGGCTTCGTGGTAACAGGACATTTTCCATGATGCATGAAATGCATCACAGCTAGGAGCCAGTCCAACTAGGCTCTTCTTATTGGTTTAATGAATCATCTTTTTCATCCTACGCACCGGAACAGAGCTCACAGCTGGAAACTTTAAGTTAGAAATTTCGGAACTAGTTGAACTAGTATTGACATGATTAGACACATTCGGCAGGGCATTAAGAAATCTGGTATTTTAATCCATATATTGCCTTTCAAGCTTTGGCAGGTTCGTTAGCAATTTAATTGCATCCGGCTGCAATTCGACTCAAGAAATATGAAAACCGCATCAAAACAGCAAAGCTGCGCGGCAGTTACTTCGGAATTGCATTCGGAACAGATTGACAACTATCATTAAGTAAATCTAAATAAGAGATCTCAAAAAGAGATTAAGAGAATGCACAAGAGAGTTGGAAAATAGCATGATGCAATGTGTCGATTAATTTTGAAAATGAAATTCGGCCGGATGCTGGTGCTTACGTTACCGAAATAATGGATCGTTTTGGGGCACATATACAAAATCCATTTTTAAAGGAGTTTTCACATCGGAAATGAATATGGACTTATTTAAAGATGTAGTTCGATTGGTTAACGACAGTGCGTGTTTGCTTGTGTGTGGAAAATTTCTAGAAGTACATGGTTCTCATGCTATTAATTAAATGGGCTTACAATCAGTTGTTCCACGAATTAATACAACTACATGGGTTTCACCGAAATGTTCAGTATATATGTTTCTGTGTCCAAGATTTTGGTCAACAAAAAACATATGTACTTTTCCTATACCTAAAAAATCGTCTCTGTATAATTTTAACTATATTACTTATTTCAGGTCAATTCGTAAACTAAAGGCATTTTAAATAAAATAATTTACCGTTTTTGGTTCTTTTATTAATTAAAAAAAGAAAACTTGAATATATTTTTAATTTGTTTTTAGATGTTGGTTTTAATTTGTACGGGAGACCTAAAATCAAATTTTTAACTAAAATGAAATTCCTCTGGCTAACAAATTTAAATGATGAAATCCTCCAGAGATCAAACCTTCAATTTCCGGTGGAGATGGACTCCCTCAAGGAATGACCCTCAAACTTTTTAGTGTGGTTCACCTGTTTTCATGCCTTTTTTTTTATCTCCAGTGCTGCATTCGGCATTTAATTTTAGGAGGCTGAAAGAGATTCAGGCATGTCATGGGTTTCACCGAAATGTTCAGTATATATGTTTCTGTGTCCCAGATTTTGGTCAACAAAAAACACATGTACTTTTCCTATACCTAAAAAATCGTCAATGTATAATTTTAACTATATAACTTATTTCAGGCATTTTAATCAAAAAGAATTTACCGTTTTTGGTTCTTTTATTAATTAAAAAAAGAAAACTTGAATATATTTTTAATTTGTTTTTTAGATGTTGGTTTTAATTTGTACGGGAGACCTAAAATCAAATTTTAACTAAAATGAAATTCCACTGGCTTACAAATTTAAATGATGAAATCCTCCAGAGATCAAACCTTCAATTTCCGGTTGAGATGGACTCCCTCAAGGAATGACACTCAAACTTTTTTGTGTGGTAGCATTTCACCTGTTTTCATGCCTTTTTTTTATCTCCAGTGCTGCTTAACCGACTTCGGTCATCGAGAGCTTGTTTTACTAGAAATACATCAACTTCAACTTCCTCATATGGATGCTAGAGCTCGACAAAGTTTGAATAAATTGCTAAAACTGAAGTTCCGACATCAAAAATTAATTCTTAAAAATCCTCGCCTTAAATAATTTTATCACTTTATCTTGAAGATGTTTACAAAAACCTAATTTTGGCTATTATAAAACATCGCTTTTATACGCACAAGCAAACCAACGGAAGGACTAACTTTTGATCCGAGTATGGGATTGAGACGGTTAAAACCAGAGTACAACAAAGTCAGACTTTTTACTCCACCGGCCCCAACAGCTCTAATACAAGAACATTTTTTAACGCTACGTAAATAAAAAATAGAGAATTTAAAATTAGTTTTTTTACAATTTGTTAATGTTCCCATGGGAGCTGTTTGATAAAGTAGTCCGATTTGATCAAACTTAAACCGTAATTCTATAATTACTATATATCGAAAAACTAACAAAATGAATGGAAAAACAGCAAGTTATAATTTTTTTTGATTTTTTTTTCCGTTTGTTCCCATGATGTTATGATTTCCTGGAAGAGATTGGTGCTGAAGCGGGTCATTTAGGTGGGCGCCAGACATTCTCCGGGCTCTGGCTTCGCAAGGCTTTGGGCAACCTCAAGATGTCCCAGAGCCAAAAGAAGGATCGCTGGAAGAAACCGTGTTAGTAACAACTATTTATAGCGGCGGTGGTTTCCCATCTACCCACCGACTTTGCTCGCCGTTTGTTCTTATTCTGGCTTCTTGCTCAAGAGTGAATTAATAGAACTAATAATATTTTATTCTTCCGATGGCCGACCAGCTCGCTATCAGTGCGCTTCGAAACTGAACGTCGCAAAACTTATCATCAGAAGCGGAACAGAGCCACGCCACACAGCTACACGGCTATGCGGAATGAAAAGTAAATATAAAAAAACTAAGAAAGGAAGCAAACTTCGGCAAGCCGAAGTTCATACACCCTTGCAGCTATTGCAAAAACTTAATATTCTTGAAAACATTAAAATTATGATTTACTTGCGTATATCTTTAAAAAAACATTGAAGGTATGATGATTTGCAGCTTAATTATTCGCTAGTTCCTATGGCAGCTATATGATATCGTTTTCCGATTTTAATAAAATTAAAAGCGTAATTCTGAACTGTCAAATTATTAATCATAAAGAATTTCTAAAAAAAGATTAAAAAATAAAAAAGTTAAATAAAAAAAAACAAAATTTTTTAATATTTTTATTGTTTTTATGGGAGCTTTAAGTTATAGTCGTCCGATTTTGATGAAATTTAAACCGTAATTCTGAAATATTTAACCATTACTATATCTCGAAGAACTAATAAAAAAATTAAGAAACAGCAAAGTTATAATTTTTTTTTATTTATTTTCCGATTGTTCCTCTGGGAGATACATGCTATAGTCGTCCGATTTTGATGAAATTTATACCATAATTCTGAAATAATTAAACATTGCTATATGTCGAAGAACTAAACAAAAAATTCAAAAACAGAAAAGTTATAATTTTTTTTCATTTATTTTTCCGATTGTTCCTATGGGAGCTATATGCTATAGTCGTCCGATTTGATGAAATTAAAACCGTAATTCTGAAATATTAAACCATTACTATATCTCGAAGAACTAAACAAAAATTAAAAAACAGCAAAGTTATAATTTTTTTAATTTATTTTTCCGATTG